>NC_064849.1:55614825-55737325 GCF_024139225.1 Suncus etruscus
GGAGGAAATTTTATCAGAGCAGACTTTTGTAAAGCAATGTATTAGACCTATGTATAAATTTATACATATCCATCTGCACAGGCACCAATAAGAGGTCCTATCAAGCATGTTACTAAAATCAGTTGCAGTTTAGAAACTACTCTTAAGCCAAATCTTCCTTTTTCTTTTTCCTAGAACAAGACATTGATAATATTTGCTTGCTACTTTTGAAAAGAGTAAAAATTATAGTCTCTAGATAGTCAAGTCATAAGAAGGAGAGGAGACACAATGTCAGGTACCTACATGTGTTTCTATATATCAATTTTAACAAATTCTTTCATAAATTGAGGTCGGAGCAGTGGCTCAGAGGAAGGGCATTTGCCTTGCATGAAGAACCTAGCATGGACTGCAGTTCAATCCCCCAGCGTCCCATATGGTCCCCCAAGCCAGGAGTGATTTCTGAATGCATAGCCAGGGGTAACCCATGAGCGTCACCAGGTGTGGCTCAAAAACAAACAACAGCAATAACAAAATAAAATAATTATGGTTAGCCTACCATATTATTTTTAAAGATAAGATTAAATAATTAATTATTGATTCAATTAATCATGACTTAATCATTATTTTGAGACTATGTTATACAACTAACCTTATAAAGGAGATGGATAGTCATTTTTATAATTGTTTTTAACAATAAGGTTTAGGGGTCTCAAACTCAATTTACCTGGGGGCCACGGGAGGCAAAGTCGGGGTGATCCTTGAGTGCAAAGTCAGTAGTAAGCCTTGAACATTGGGGGTGTGACCCAAACAACTAAAACAAAACAAAACAAAACAAAAAAAGATTCCTCTAGGGCACGGCCACAAAATGTTGTACTGGGGCTGGAGAGATAGCATGGAGGTAAGGCATTTGCCTTTCATGCAAAAGGTCATCGGTTCAAATCCCGGCTTCCCATATGGTCCCCTGAGCCTGCCAGGAGCAATTTCTGAGCATGGAGCCAGGATTTACCCCTAAGCACTGCCGGATGTGACCCAAAAACCAAACCAAAAATAAAAATGTTGTACGGAGGGCCACAAACGGCCCGTGGCCCGCAAGTTTGAGACCCCTGGTTTAGAGCTTGCTGAAAACTTCTGAAGAGGTGAAGATGAAATAGATATGATTTGGACAACAAGTGACATTTGCCATACATATTAAAAAAATATATATATATATACACACACACATACAATACTGTCTTTATGCTTTTAAAATTTCTTGAAAAAATATTGTGAATAGCAAATTTATTTATATGATAACAGGACAGTATTTACTTTAATTTACACACATAGGGGATGAAGGAGCCCAAACAGACTAAAGACTTTTAAGTTATGAAGACATAATTATGAAGTTGACTAATAAACCCACTGGACTAGAAAATGTTTTTCTAACAATAGTCCCCAAAATATCAGATATATCAAAGTTTCTAAACCAGTTATTAAAACCCACTGATTTTACAGTGATTCCAGTGTCCCTCCATTAATAAATGGTATATTTTGTATAGATATATATTCATATATTTATATATACATACAAATGCACACAGCCTTAACTATTTCACTTACATGCAAAATAAAATGGGGAATTAGAGAATTTTTTCAAATCTATCAAAACCATGCATATACTTTTCTACTTATTGCCTATAATAATTAAATTTATTCCAATGATGATTAATATTCTTTTGATTTAACCAAAGTAATTAGTAGACTAGAAATATAATCCTTACTTAAATCTCCATCTCTTGCCTTTATGGTCAGTGCTAGTCTTTGAGAATTTCTCACTCACAAATTTATTCTGTACTGTTCTCATAACTGAAGTTTAATTTCAGATGTCATGTCTCCAAGTCTTCTATGATCACACTACCCTCCTTTAATATCCCTAATAATTCATTAAACAAATTCCTTATTTTATTTTTTAAAACTTCCATCATAAAATATTCTTTTCTTTTCTTCTTTCTTCTTATATTTCTTGTACCCTTCTCATCCCAAACACTTTACTAAAATGTTTATTAGAGTAAATTAGGTTTTGCAACAAATGAAACCCTTCTTTCCTTAAGACATCAGCAAGCCCCATGATCTTAAAGAGAGTTGGTTAAAACATATAAATGAACATGCAAGGAGTCTATAGTTATTCCCATGACAGTATACTTCAAGGGTGGAGAAACCCTGTATCTCTTAGGCCAAGGAAATTCCCTTTCTAATGTCCCCAATATTTACTGTGCCTATGCAGGAAAAAAAAAAAAGCACAAAATAATCTTTTTTATTTATTTATATATATTTTTATTTCTTTGTTTTGGTTTGGATGTTAAAGTTGTTGTCTCTAATTTTTTTCTCCTTTTGCACTCTGTTATGTTTTTATTTCAGGACCATGGTTATTAAGTGGTGCTTGTCTTTATTGCTGTAGTGCTCACTGGATTTTTTTTTTTTTTTTTGATATTTCCTCTTGTATTGCTGTGGTGTTTCACTTTCTGCTCTCAAACTGAGGTTAAGAGCCTCTAGAAGGACTCTGTCCATATTTGGCTTATTTGATTTTTACCCCATTTTATTGCTTTTTTTTTTTTTTTTCAAACAAAACCACATAACTTGAACTACCTAGTTCTGCCTTTCAAATAGAGAGAGGAAATAATGGAGAGTACCAAGACCAAACAGTTGTATGATCACTAAGTAGTAAGCTAGACACAGAGGAGACAACTTATACTAGTAGCCCGGGGGTGGGGGGGGTGAAGATGGGGGATATGGGATGCAAGATGGGAACGGGGGTGGAGGGAGGACAACTTTGGTGATGAGAATGCCCCTGATTTAATGTTAATATGTACCTAAAATATTACTTTGAAGGATATGTAAGCCATTTTGGTTAAAATAAAAATTATTAATAAAAAATGTATAAAAATATATATTTTTCAGCCCGAAATTTCTGATCTGGGAAATCTGGAAATGAACTTTAACGTTCACTTTTCTATATTTTCCTAAGTAATGCTGTTGGGAGAAATTAGCAAAGACCAATCACAGTTCACAGCAATATCTATGCTTGCTTTCTCATAGATTTCAATCAATTGATTTTAAATACAACATTACAATAATAAGCAGATTATATTCCAAGCATATCAATGTTGTTATAAAATTTTTATAGATCTTAAAGATGTATTTTTAAAAATTCCAATTATAAACCTAAAACTTATCCTTTTGTTGTGTTTTTTGTTTGTTTTTTGTTTTTTGAGCCACAGTTGGTGACGCTCAGAAATTACTCTTGCTATGGGCTCAGAAATTGCGCCTAGCTTGGGGGTCCATATGTGACGCCAGGGATCGAACCAAGGTCCATCATGGGTCAACTGTGTGCAAGGCAAACGCCCTACCACTGCTCTACTGCTCCAGCTTAAAATTTATCCTTTTTATATGTAACTAGTATTACTTTGGGGTGGGTGGTTAATTAGAATTTTTTGGGGGGGGGTTTGGGCCACACCCGGTAACGCTCAGGAGTTACTCCTGGCTATGCGGTCAGAAGTCGCTCCTGGCTTGGGGGACCATATGGGAAACCGGGGGATGGAACCGCGGTCCGTCCAAGGCTAGCACAGGCAAGGCAGGCACCTTACCTCTAGCGCCACTGCCCGGCCCTAGAATTATTTTTAATGGTTCACAACAACTGAACTCTTCGTCTTACATTCTAGGTAATCATAATCGGTGTCATCTTCGTATAATCTTCCCTATAACTATACAACAGACTATGAATATGCCCCTTCTCCACAGATAAGACAACTGAAGCACAGTATCACCAGGTAACTTGCAAAGATATGTGTTAGTGAAAATATAAACCATATTGTTTAGCCCCAAATCTCAATTTTTTAAATAGTAAGGTGTGTATGGTTTTTAACAGCTCTAGATTTAGAAAAGCTATTATAATAACTTTTATTAACTTGTAAAATTTTTCCCATTTTATGGAATGACTGAACAGCGAAGTTTCACAGGCTAAGATTTATCTAAGATAAATGAAGAACTCTGGATTTATGCCATTAAAGTGGAACACCACTATGATTGGGTTGCCACAACACTAGAAAAATACAGGATTTGTGTATGACGTATTGGCAAACTGAATGTTCCAGCAATATAAGAATTTCTTCATCCAAGGACAAGTCCTTTTACCTTCCCATCTGTCTTGTGAATTTTAAAATGTCTGAGACAGGTGGCTTGTTGGAAACCTAAAACCCTGAGGGTCTAGACTATGATTAAAATCTGATGTTAGGCTCTCTGATATAGAAAATTTCTATGTTTAGGCTAGAATTTGTAAGTAACTTGCAACATGTGTCAATGAAAATTTCACCCCTACATAACCCATATCTCTTTAATTCTAGAACAGCATATGCTAGAACAAACTGCTGCTTGCTCAATTTCCCCACAGAAAACTTGAATAAATTCTGTATAGTTCTTCCATAGAGGAATGAAAGGATAATATGCCCAATCTCTGAAAGTTTGAAAAGCCTTGCACTCGTATTTGCCAGCTTTCTAAATTTACAAGAAATAAGGGGTTTTTATTTTTTTAAAAAATTCTAAACCTTTTATCAGTTTTCTTCTTGATTCTATCACTGGTAAATATGGCTACCATTCTCCAAGCAGTATCTGTAAACACCACATTGATAAGAGTTAATGAAATCAGTTTTTATTATGATAATACAAACTGACTTCTATAATTGCCTATTCAGGAGCTCATAACAAAATATATTACTCAAAAAATCTTAACAATGATGATACTACTTATAAATGACAAGTAAGCTATGTTTTTTTCTGAAAAAAATAAAATGCACAGGAAAAAAATTAAAAGGGACACAGGCTAAGAATACCAGTTTCTAGTGATTCATGAAAGAAAGCAAGATAAAATGTTTCAAATACGATTCATTTCTTTCCTAGAAAAGATAGTTTATCTGAAATCTATTTAGTGAGAAACTAAATGTGTGCTGAGTTTAAAGTTTAGCACAGAATACTAAGCAATGATCATGCAGATAATTAAAATTTTAAATGTTAAATGATTTATCATCTTGTAAATAATTAAGAGAATTTTAAAATCCAAGTAAGGAAGTGTTAGAAGAGAATATATATTACCAATCTCATTTCTAGAACAATAATGTATGAGAATGTTACCCACATTTTGTTACTGGCGATGTCAGCAGTGGGTTTAATTTAAAAAGCTTTAGCAAACTTAATGAAATTAACCTAAATTGATTGGCATTCTGATCTAGCAGGTATTAAACACATCAAGGTAAAAACAAGGCCACTGTGACAAATTCAATAGATCAATCTTCAGTGATGCAAAAATCCAATAAATTGAAATTTAACTAAAGAATATTGCACAAATGCCAATCCCTCTATGAAATAAAGGAGTATTCATTTGAGACTATATTACTTACTATAATAACTACCATGAAATCTATAATTGTGTTGTTCTTTGATTCTACAGCTTTTGACTGGTTTCCTTCATTTTTAATGTTCCTATTTTTATTATTTTCAGTGCAGATGTTTCATCACCTAGGCCTCCCTCTTACTCTTTGCTCACTCAATCGTAAATCTTTACTACCTAGTGATTTATCTTTTCCAAAGAAACACATATTTTAAAAAGAAGTTATTTAAAGAAGCTAAAATTAATGCATAAATTACTAGAGGGTATCTGGAAAGACAGAAGAGTATTCTTACGGCAGTGAAAATAATGTATCATTAAATCATTTAAAATATAAGCTCTATTGGGGCCAGAGCGATTGAATAGCAGTAGGGCATTTGCCTTGAACATGGCTGACCCAGGACAAATCTGGATTCAATCCCCACCATCCCAGGTGGTCCCCCAAGTCAGGAGCAATTTCTGAGCGCATAGCCAAGAATAACCTCTGAGTGTCACCAAAACAAACAAACAAACAAACAAAAAATATAAGCTCTATTATCACCATTTTGATATTTTTGAATGACCCCACCAAAGATAAATATATACAGACAAATATAACTCATCTACAACATGAAGTCAGGGGGAAAACATTCTACTGACACATATATTTACAAACATCATTCCTTATCTCTATATCTAAATATCTTGAAGAATTTTAGAAGAAATAAAATTTTATTTATGACTATTTTATCTTCAAAGAATATATGGCTGGTTTAATTCAAATCTCTTAAGCAATTAGTGCAGTGTTTATGTATCTTTATTCATAAACCCTATTGAAATTATTTTCAAGTAAACATGAGAAAAGTAAATTAGAAGAAAAAATTCAAAGCTTAACATGGCTTTGAAAATTTTCCCAACAAAGGGAAAACTTGAGGGTTGAGAGGGAAACTAGAAGGCTTAAAGAATTTTTCTTGTTTTTGTTTTTTGTTTGTTTTTTTTTTGTTTTGGTTGTTGTTGTTGTTTTTTATTTTGGGCCACCCCTGGTGACACTCAGGGGTTACTCCTGGCTACGCACTCAGAAATACCTCCTGGGTTGGGGGACCATATGGGACGCTAGAGGATCCAACCGCAGTCCATCCTAGGCTAGCACTGGCAAGTCAGATGCCTAACTGCTCCATGCCACTGCTCCTGCCCATTAGTTTGATTTTGGTCATATCTGGTGGTGCTCATGCATTACTCTGGCTTTTCACTAAGGAATTACTGTGTGGTGATTTGGGTTTGGGCATATGGCAGTCTGGAGATCAAACTCAGGTATTTAAGACATTTAAGACACTACCCACTGTACTAACTCTCCATCCCCTTAATGAATTTTTTTATGTAAGTAACAGAAATCCAGTTCTATCCCTAGAATCATATATAGTCATAGGGAACCATCAGAAATGACTCCTCAGCACAAAGTCAAGAATAAGCTCTGAACACCAACTAGTATGCTCATCTATGTAAGAAGTAAAAACTTGAATATGGCTACCTCAAATTGATATAACTACACACAAATATTAGCTTATCCTCATCTTTCATCTGAAATATGACTTACCCTTGCTTTTTATATATCTACGAGCAAACATTACTTTTGACATTTTTAGACTATACCTAGAAATTCTCAGGGCTTTCTTCAGGCAGTGTTCAAGGGATCTTTTGGGGTACTATAGATCAAAACTGGATAGACTGCATTCAGAATAAGTACCCAGTGTACTATCTTACCAGCCTCAAATTTTTATACTTGGGTATACTATTTAATGACTTATAATAATTATATTATGTTCCAATCACAGTAACTCAAAAAAAGTTTTTCTGTAATAGAGAATTTATGAATGAGAATACAAATAAATTACACATATCCAAACTGTAAAAATATCAAATCCAAACTTCTTATCAAAAACCTTGGGTACATATATTACAAAATTACTTTACAGATGGAGCCTAACATTTCCCTCAAGATGGCAGTATCAAAATCAGTGCTTATAAAGTACAAGACAAAGGATATTGGGAATAACTAACACATATAACTGTCTGATTTGTTAAGAATCAAGATATGTTCAGTCATTTTCAGAGGGGAAAAGTAAAGACAGCTGTCATATTTTAACATGATTCTTTTTTAGTATGCATTCTCTCTAGTTGGGACCACTACCTTTAGTATCTTGCAAAATAAAATGGTTTACATTTGTAAAATGTATCAAGATCAGTAGATAAAAGTAGCTTTACAAAATGATGGCCTTCTTAGTTGTAAAAAGGGTCAGAAAGTACATGTCCCCATGTAAAGGTAGCCTATAAACCACACCAGGTGAGACACCTGGTCGATAGTCCTCAACTCACAGCTTCTAGTCATTAAACACTCACAGACATTAATTTAGGAGATTGGCGTCACAGGCATTTTCAATGAGATTATGCACATATCAGTTAAGTTAAAGAAGAGTGTAGGCAGTATCAAGCATAAAGCAACAGCCAACATATGAAATGTCATATCTTATTCTAGCAGTAGTGGGACATCCATCAGCACAACTTTCAAGAAGTTGAATTGGAGACTTTAGTTTTGCTTTAGAAATAGCTCTAGCAGCTTTCCAGTTAGCTATGGAAGACAGAAAGGTAATCCAAAGGAAAATATAATAGCAAAGAGAGAAAAGTAAAAGCCAACTTCTACTGATAACCTTGCAATATTTTGTGTATAAATCAACATAAGATATTTCTATCTTCAGGGCATTCCCAATCCAAACAGCATGTTATCTTGACGCCACACTAAAACTAGAGCAATAATTACAATGTGTGTGTGGTTAGGAGATAGAATAGCAGTTTCTAATTTAGCAGCATTCAGATGGGGGACCCAGTAGAGAGAATGGGAAGCTGAAACACAGTCCCACCCCTCAAGATTAAAATGAGTTAGAACTTGGAGAAACACCTGACTAACCTGAAGAACAGAGGGAGGAAGTAGAGAGTAGCTCAAAGGAGGGTAATATTGAGTTATTAAGAAGAAATGTTTTGTTTGGGCCAACTGCAAAGGCAAACTGAGAAAGTTGAGGGAGAGAAGACTGAAAGTGTGTTCTCCTAATTTGATATGCTAGAGACTTGCAGAAGAGTTAAGGATGGAAAAGAGAGAGATTAACTGGTTACAAACACCTTAAAAGACCTCTTCACCTTACTGAATTTTTCTGATCACCAAGCCAAGCAGCCTCCAGAAGGTCAGCAGTTTCTCTAAAGAACTTAATCAATCCATGAGAACAAATTAAAAGATGACAGACATTGGCAGTTCAGCTGGATAATCAAAGAATTAATGAAAGTCAATATGGCAAATTCATGTATTCATAAACCACAAACCCCTTCATTATTAGAAATGTACAAGTATAGGGAACAGGACAGATAATAAGGAATGCAGTACTGTATTTCCCTAGCATAGGGTCAGTTAGGTCGGATCCCCACACCTATGTGGTCCCGAGCCTTATCAAGTATAATCCTTGAAAGCAAAGCCAGAAGTAAGCCCTGAGCACTGCTGGATCTGCCCCTCTCCACACACAAAAAAAGACATGTATAAGACAGCTAATAAACCCAAATATAAATGATAGAGGCAACTCAAACAACCAGAAAATATTTTACTCAGAAGCAAACAGACCAAGCCAGGAAAGGTAAAATGCAAGCATATTCCTAAGATAGTAATTACCAGAGAGGTCAGATATCTCTACTTAAAAAATGTATGCAGAATGGAGTGAAATGCAGAAAGTTTAGAGAACAAAGATGTCTTAAAATTGTGATAATAAATTAGTGGATAAAATTGATAACTGGATAAATAGTAGTGGGTAAGTTTCTTTCCTTATACATACTTGACCAGATTTGATTTTTAAAATACATATGGTTCCCTGGGACCAGTCAAGAATGATTCCTGAGCACAGAACCACTAGAAAGTCCCTAGAACCACTGCAAATAACCCAAGTCTTCTTCCCTCATATTTCCTAGTAAAAGATTATTGGATTGAGAATATATATTTATATGATATAATTTATATACCTGTAAATACATCTAGTCAACAAGTTGACCACACATGAATGTCTATACATGCTTAGCCTCTGTAAGATTTTAAAGGATATACAAGTAGAAATCTCTTTCTAGAAGATTCGGAGTCAAAACTACTCTATTCTTTAAGTGAATTTTGCATTATCACAGATTTTATACAATTTTTTGAGGAGAGGAGATGTAATTTTTAAAACAAAATTAGAAATAGCCACTCTTATACACAATTTTATTTCTGGGAATTTAGTCTCCTCAAGTATACTCAAAGGTACATATGTCATGTATAATTTTGCTATTATAATCAAAATTTAAATACAGAATACTGTGAAATAAATTATACAATAATATAAATAGTATGAAACCATAAAAGTGAATCCATAATAAACTCATGGGAATGATTTCCAAAACAATTCCTGAAGGGATAAAAGTAAGGTGTTAAATAGTCTATATATCTTATTCACATAAAAGTGAATAGACATTATTCCTACCCCTTTTTCTTTTATTCAAATTGATAAAAGTGGTTGACTCCAAAACAGGGAACCTAGTGGCAAGGGGCCAGGATGAGAAACTGAATGCTCCTTTGTATCTCTGAATTTTAACCACATAAATATCTTACTTATTCATATTAAAATAAAATAAGATTTTACCATGTGAATCTTTGTGCTCCAGTAGTTCTATTGGGTTACTTTCTCGGGATATGAGCAGCAACCCAGGATACAGAAAGCCTCCTTTGGAGAGGCTGTTGCAGGCCACTGCCATGATAGAAACTGTTCTTTCTACATTGATATGCTCCAAGGAGACTTGACAAAGAAGCCTGCTAGGCCTCTAAAAGGCATTTGATACAGAGCAGAATGAAAGAGTTGTCATTCTTCTTTTACCTCCAACGGAGATTCCAGGTCTTGATTATTAACTGTTGGGTGGAAGGGGGAAACTAATGTAACTAATACAAAAATACTCATTTCTATTAGACAAGTCATAGTAGAAATATCCTTTAGAAAAATTGCTCTGATCAGTAGGACAGAGAGTATTAATAGAAGTGAATAGTCTCTGGTTTTGAGTGGAGAGGCAACAGTAAAATAGTCAGGGAAGAGTCAGCAGGGAAGTAGGAAAATGACTTCATAATCCAAAATTCGACTTCTCACTTAGATTGCTCTTAGGTTAAAGTGGAAAAAAGAGCAGGAGATCAAAAACAGGGCAATGAGTTCTGGCTTAGCTGTGCTCACAGTGTAATCTTGAGGAAATCATTTAAGCTATTGTCAAGTGGGGATAATTCCTCAATGTAGAAATGTGGGGAGGATTAATGAGCAAAAGAACAACAAAAAGCATCTGAGGATTAGAGCAAATTTTTATAGCTTTAAATATTGAGTTAGTTTATTCAAAGGCAAATTCTAAACCCTGAAATGCACCTGAGACTTAGCAGTTAGTTGCATTATCAAAACATCAGATGATTTATATTTGATAAGTTTATTTTATATAAAAAGTAATCTAAATAGAAAAATTAAAAAATCCAGCAGGATCTATGATCAGCATAGAGCTGATATATGCATTCACAATGGTCTACTCAATATTTAATTCTGATATGTGGCATTCAAAAGATGCTTTCAAAATAACTTTGATAATTAAAGTAGCTTCTCTTTTACATATACTTCAAAAGTACTCTTTATTCAATAAATAGATGTTAGAGTACACAGTAGGGTGTGTGTCATATCTATTGTACACTATATATAGTGTATTTATATAATGTATATATATATAAATAAGCTGTTGCAAGCTGGACATGTATTTTAAAGATAACCCAAAAGAAAAGTAACAACACTAGCAAATTAGCAGATCATATTCTAAGCTACAAAAATACAAGTCATGTTGTCATGTGCATCCATAAGTTTATAATAAAGTGCATTGCATTTATAGTTGTAGACCTATAATCATGAAGTAAAGAGGTAGTAGCATTATTAAGCAAATACCTGAAAGACATAGTCTTATTACTGAATAAAAATGTTTTAAAGTTATTAATGAATAGTTTCCACACCATTTTCAGAACTGTGAACAAATGAATAATAAAGTGATATATTATTTTAAATTATCAGTCTTTCCAAGATTAACTTTTATGTACTTCTAAACAATAACAATGACAAAATAGCTAAAATCTCAAGTCAGTAAATTACAAATGAGAAATTAATTCTGAGTAGCTTTTTGTGGTGTCAGAGAGTATGTATAACCAGGGCATATACATGCAAAACATGCATTTTATCACTGTGCTATATATACTCAGCCGAAATTTAAATTTTTGATGAAAATAATGTTGAAGTCAATTTTAAGTGTTCAGCACCCACTGCAATTATAGTCAGAGAATAAAAGAGGCTAATGCAGGAGAATAATAATAAGTGAACTTTGGTTATAATTTCTTAGATACTTAACCTCTTTATGCTTGGTGTAACAAAACTTTATCCTTTCAATATGACCCAAATTTAAATAAAATTTGTGTTCGTGTGTAGATATAAAAGCCTTCTGATCCCATAATGCCAAGTTATAACAGAATACTGAAATGAAAACTGTATTTATAAGATAACATCTTTCGTTTTTCGCAAAGAAAATCATATCTTAATTTAAATGACTGTCTGTCACCTTCTAAAACTCTTAAATAAGCATAGATGAGTTTTTAAATCCAGAATTCTTGACTTTAAGTTAAACATTGAATCATTTTTATTTATATCTCCTAGAATATGTTATTTATAATTTACTACTTTGATTATAGAGAGAATTTTGTCATTAATCTTTTACTTCCAAGGAACATTAGAGCACCAATGGAACTTGGACATACATGATCAAGCTACACATTTTGTATAGGGGGAAACTGAATCCTGCAGAAGTAGTATGATTAATGAGAAAGGAAAATCTTAACTTAAATCTTTCAATCAAACATATAGGAACATATCTCTTCTAATCACTTTAGTATGGAAATTTGTCCATTTAAAATCCACTTTATTCTATATAGACTGTGAAATAAAGTTTATATTAAATCAATAATTTCTCATTCAATTACTGCACAGATGTTTTTTACTTATTGTAAAGAAAAACCACTGTGCCCATCTTAAAACATTTTTTATTAAATTCTGACATAAAAATTAACTTGTTTTACACATAAATTAGGAAGTGATAATTTGTATTATAAAATATTTCATTTTATTAAAAATCTATGTTACAAGGTTTACTTGAAATACCAAACCCGTTGTTGAGCAGAAAATTTAATCCAATTTACAAAGGGAATGGGGAGGCAAAAAATTCCACAGAAGTGTAACTTCTGTTTAGAAACCTTCACTGTTGAGCAGTAGCCCTGCCCTGTGCTTCTCTCTGTGTAAACCTGTCTGTTAAGCATTATTCCTTTAGGGGTTCAGTATATGTGGGATAAGTCATTTTCTCAACCAAAAATCAGGTGCATTGAGGGGTCAGGATCTATACTATCCACTGGAATGCAAAGGTAAATAAGACAAAAATGGTGAGTTTCTCTCCAGAACAACCTAACTCATACAATATGATTATTTCTAGTTTCCTTTTCTGCATGTTCTAAATTCTAAGTATTTTGAGTGCAAGGATCACGTCATATACAAAATCACAATCTCCAAGATTCTGCATAGTGCCTGATTCAGAGCTTTCACTTGATGCATATTAAATAAGAGCTAAGCAATATGAATGCTATCAAATTCTAAACTCAGTTCTAGGTTCATAAGTGAACCTTGCTCTTTCAATTTTATAATCCTGAGGGAGAGAATAGTGTATTGTGTGACACTGAGAGGTGAGTTAAGATGGTCCAGATCACACAACTCAAAGACTCAAAGTGTAAATGTGTTATGTATGATCAAATCTGTTAAAAACTCAAGTCTGTGTTTTACCCACATTCAAACTATGAAATGTGATAGCTGGAATTTGCAGAAAATTTGGGAGTTATTCCTAGAAAGAAATCTTGGAGTGCTGGAGTGATAGCACAGCAGATAAGGTTTTTGCCTTGAATGTAGCTGGCCTGGCTTCTATCCCTGGCACCCCATAGGGTTCCCCCCCACCCACCAATCCTCAATTCTGCCAAGATTTTTTTTGATTTTTGAGCAAAGAGCCAGGAGTAAACCCTGAGTGCTGCCAGATATGGCCCCAAAACCAAAGAAAGAGATTGAGAGAGAGTGAGAGAGACAGAGATCCCCTATCACTCAGTAAAAGTTTTTAAGCAAGCACATTTAATCTTTTTTTTTTTTGAGGGGGGCACACCTGGTGATGCTCAGGGGTTACTCCTGACTATGCACTAAGAAATTGGTCCTGGCTTGGGGGATGATATGGGAAGCCGTGGGATTAAACTGCAGTCCATTCTAGGTTAGTGTGTGCAATACAGATGTCCTACCACTTGCACCACTGCTTCGGCTCAAGCACATTTAATTTTTTAAAATTTATTCACATACTTAACTTATTTTAATTTTCATCTACAAGAATAGAGGGTTTCAGGCACATGAGTCCAGAGTTACATCCTGCTACTGCCATTCCCAGTCTTGTCATCTTTGATGTCAGCTAAGCAGATGAACTAAGAGCTAAGATACCAGAGAGATGGTTCAAAGGGTTGAATGCAAGTTTTGACCATCTGTGGGAGTCCCAGGTTCAAAAGCCAGCACTGTCAGAGCACTAAGTGAAGAGTAGCCTCTAAGAAACAAACTTAAGGAAAGAAAAAAATAAAGATTCAAGAGATTGTAAAGAGATTTAAAAAATCTTATAAAAGGAAACAAAGGCAGCTTGTAGGAGAATATATAATGAAAAATTGTAATAAATAAAAAGCAGGTCATTATATCAAAAACAATTTTGCAGATGAAGTACAGAATATAAAGAATTGAGTGTAATAAACAGGCAAAGAGAGAGAACATGATATGCAAATGTAGAACATGGTCCAAAACAGAGAAAATTTTCACATATATTTATATATATAACTGATGAAGTATTTAAGTAAAAAACAAGGAAGGGGCAAGGAAGAAGCATGTAAACCTCAAATAGAAACAAATACAAACCAAACATAGCTTATCTTTAAAAAAAAGTCAAATTGGCTTTAGGTACCTCTCTTGCAACTTAAATACATGCTAGAGACTAGCAGCATACACAAAGATTAAATTAAAAACTTTGTAAAAAAAATGTTATAAGCATGACATTACTATTAAAAATCAAATGAAATACTCAAGAGCTCAGAAAATCTAACAAATACATTTTAAAAATTAAGTTGAAATTAATTAAAAATTAAGTTGTGTAAGTAACTGATTAATATATAACTGAAGCTGGGTTAAAATTATCTGGGGGTGGTGGGGGCACCACCCCAATGGTATTCAGAGCTTATGCCTGACTTTGTGCTCAGGGATCAATCCTGATGAAATTGAGGGGGATAATATGGGTTAGCCTGGTTCAAGGAAAGTGCCTTATCCTACCTAGTGCTGTACTATTACTCCAGCCCTGGAATAAAAAGGATTTAATGGCAATAAAGAATTTAAAATCATGGTTTTTCCAAAAAGAGCCTTCATACATGTTTGACATTACTCTTCATGAAGGAAATAAAGATACCACTTTGCAGCAAAACAAAAAGTTATAATTGAAATCATATATAAGTATTTGAAAAAGTGTGGAAAATTGGAAAGCTTATTCATTACCATCAAGACAGTAAAGTGGGCCATTTACTTTGTAAAGACTTGACAGTTCCTCGAAAGATTTAACATAGAATGACCCTATGTTCCACCAATTCTATTCCTAGAAACACACCCAAAGAAATAAAAAATATTTGAAGCCATGGCTATGGGAATGACTGCAGCAGCATTTACAATAGCTGACACAAATGTAACACAAATACTATAAATGATCAAAAACCATAAAACTATCTTAAATAATAAAACAGAAGCTGGAGAATAGAGAAATAAGGCACTTGCCTTGCAGGTAAATGTCCCTGTTTTGTTTCCCAGCACCATTATTAGTTCCCCAAACACCAACAGGAGTTTATCTCTGTGCACAGATCCAAGAGTAACCCTTGAGCAGACAGGTGTGACTCCCCCCAAAAAAAGGTTCAATTCCCAGGCATCCCATATGGTCCCCTAAGCCTGGAGCAATTTCGGAGCACATAGCCAGGAGTAACCCCTGAGCATCACCAGGTGTGGCCCAAAACATTAAAAAAAAAAAAAAAGAGAATACTTGAGAGTTCTATTAAATCTTAAGATAATTAAAAATTTTGTCTCTGGACATAAATTAATGCTTGACTATAGATAAATATTAATATTTTCGATGGAAACAAGCATTATTTTAAGTTGAGAATCCTTCCCATCACTAATATAAATAAATACCAATTGGAGGACTGGTGAAATAAAACAGTAGGTAGGGCAAATGCCTTACATATAGTCAATCTAGGTTTGGTCTCAAACACCACATATGGTAACCCATGACCCAAAATATTCCTGAGCAAAACATCAGGAATAAGCCATAATCACAGCTTTGTGTGGGACCAAAACAAAAGAAAAAGAAAAGGAAGGGATGTTTATTGACAAGTGATGTCAATATTTTCTGGAAAAATAAATAGGTCAGAATCTAAATAAAAAGTTAGAAAAAAATTTCCCACCATCATAGAGCATTATGATTCAAATACATGACATATGACAAACAAAAATGTGAGTTGGATGTTAACATATGCTATGTACTCATTGAAAATATTAACGTTCTTGCACCCACTGTACCCAACATACTGTATTGTGAGTGTGTGTAAGAGATATATATCTATCAGTAGTGAAACTTCAGCACCAATTCAATTAAAATATCTTCTAACACAGAAATATCACTATTTAAATAGAGACATAGTTAAGATACACCAATGGTAAATGTACAGAATTTTGTTGTGTTTTTTTTTTTTTTAGTCCAGATTTTTCTTAAGAAAAGTTACAAATTTAAGGGCTGGAGAGATAGCATGGAGGTAAGGATGGTGGTTCAAATTTTGGCATCCCATATGGTCCCCCGAGCCTGCCAGGAGCAATAGCTGAGCACAAAGCCATGGAGCTAGGAGTAATCCATGAGTGCTGCTTGGTGTGACCCAAAAAACAAAACTAAATTAAATTAAATTAAAAATTTAAAAAAGCAATCCCCCCCCAAAAAAAACAAAAAAAAACAAGAGTTACAAATTCTTTTAAATAAGATTTTGTTTAAACACCTTGATTACAAACATGATTGTGGTTGGGTTTCTGTCATGTAAAGAACATCCCCTATCACCAGTGCAACATTCCCATCACCAATGTCCCAATTCTCCCTTCTCCCCACCCCACCCCTGCCTGTACTCTACACAGGCTTTCTGTTTCCCTCATACATTCTCATTGTTAGGATAGTTCTCATTGTAGTTATTTCTCTAAGCTCATCACTCTTTGTGGTGATCTTCATGAGATGAGCTGGAACTTCCAGCCCTCCTCACTTTTGTCTTTAAAAATTATTGCAAAAATGTCTTTCATTTTTCTTAAAACCCATAAATGAGTGAGACCATTCTGCATATCTCTCTCTCTCTCTCTCTCTCTCTCTCTCTCTCTCTCTCTGACTTATTTCACTTGGCATAATACATGTACATCCATGTATAGGAAAATTTAAGAAAATTTTGAGGACAGGGAAATTAAGGAAGAGGCAACTATGACAATGATAGTGGGAAGTGATCACTCTGGACGAGAACCAGGTGTTGAAAGACGGTAATATAATATGCAAGATACCCTTTCAGTAACAGTCCTGCAAACCACCAACTAAAAGGAAAATAGGAAAAACAGAAAGTAAAGTGTCTTCCATAGAGGCAAGATTGGGCCCAGGGACAATAGCTAGGAACACTAATGGAGGAAAGTGGACATTGGTGAAGGGATAAGTACTTGAACATTGTACTTCTGAAATGCAATCATAAAAATACTGTAACTTTGTATACTATAGTGATTCAATATTAAAAATAGGTGCCAGACCTATGGTACAGTGAGTAGGGCGTTTTTCTCACACACAGCTGACTTGGGTTCAATCCCAAGCATTCCATAAGGTCCTTTGAGTCCACTAGGAGTGATCTCTGACTACCGAGCCAGAAATGAAACTTAAGCACAATTGGGTGTGGCCCAAAATCCAAAACTAAATTAAAAAAAATATAAAGAGTAAATAGTGAAGTTTTTATATAATAAAAAAACAATTATAGAGCAAAAGGAAAACAGTGGAAAGTATCAAGGCAATTCATCAGGTTAAAGTATTAATAAACAGCTCATAGAAAACAATTACAAGTACTAAAGTTCTAACAAAAAAACTATGACAAAGTCTATTAAATAATGGAATAATTAAGAAATTGTAGTAAAAAATTGTTTGGTCTATAATAATCTAAAAGACTGTAAAATGGTTCCAAAAGCACAGGAATTGCCTAAAGAGTCATGTGTTTGACTACCAGTCTGCATGATTCCCTAGCACCTCTAGAACATCCCTTAAACAACAGGTCATATGTAGTTCCAAAACCAATAGTAATAATAATAATAATAATAATAATAATAATAATAATAATAATAATGATGATGATATTAAAAGGCATGTACTTTTATAGAAATTTAATAGTCATCAAGTTGGCAAATGTTTTTAAAGTGTATTTTAAATAAAGCATTGTTGATAAAAATACTTGCTAAGTAGTTTGTTGCTATATATCAATTGCCTTTAATGTGTATGCCACTATCATACTTACAGCTGGTAGAAAAGTCTCAAATTCTACCGTTCTTGTAAAAGGCATGAAAAATTTCCATAATATACTTATTATGAGCATATGAAATGCCTAGGTAGCCAATCATAGAGGATCTATTAAATTATATTTATTAATAAAATTGCATTTAGATAGCCTTACAAATTATATTTTAAAATTTCCAAAATATGCTCAGGTATCCTTTGAAATACTTGAAATTAAATAGCTTAAAATAATGATTCGTAGAAGTAACTACCTTCATCTATATTTTCTTATATTGTTTAATTTTTTTATTTGTTTTTGAGTCACACCCGGCTGTGCTCAGGGGTTACTACTGGCTCTACACTCAGAAATCGCTCCTGGCAGGCTCAGGGGACCATATGGGATGCTGGGATTTGAACCACCATCCTTCTGCATGCAAGGCAAATGCACTACCTCCATGCTATCTCTCCGGCCCATAGTCTTTAATTTCTTCATAGTAAAATCATTTTATTTTGATAATTATTAAAATAATTTAATTAAGTCAGTTGAACAACCCATTTGTGAGTCCATTATTGCAAGCATTATTCTGCTGTGTCATACTAATCTTAACAGTTCATACCTTTGTCATATCCACTTCTTTATACAACAGAAGCTCTGAAGCCTAGAAATGACTTCCTTTGTCAGACAATATCAATATGCTTAACATGAAATATTTCACGATCAATTGCTCATGCAATTGATTGGCATGTCAAATTCTTGACAAAATAATAAGTGACTTTTAATGCCAATCACTGTCTCACAATGCATTTCATTATAGTTTTTGATATCAATGATTAATTTATTATGCCTGTCCTCCCCACAAAAAATATAAGCAAACAATATTTTTCCTCTTGGGATGAATATGCTGCTCCACCATATCCTAACAAAAGCAGGAAGAGGCAAACACAGAGGTGCTTTTAAATCAATGGGCTGACTCCAATCAGCTTAAGGAATTCCAAGTTATGTATGGAAAAAGTCAATATATTTTCTCTTAAGTCATCATTTATTCATTATTTCCAACTGCAGTCAATCCTGATGGTTCTCTTGACATACTCCCCCAATAACTTTTAAATATCTTCCTATATTTTTATTAACAATACTCCTTGTTATTTCAGCTCCAAAAAATAAGAAATTTCTTCTACTTGAAAAAAGAGATAAGAATTATAATTCTCATTAATGTAAAAGAAATAAAGCATCAAAGGATATTGAAGGGTGCTTGGATTCAATAAATAAATATAATTTAAATGAGAAAATTCACAGATGAACAGAGAAATACTGCCAACATCAAAACTAGCAAAAAATACAAGACACTATTGAGAGTAATATAAACGTGTATGCTTATAAAATAGTCACCTGATCAATATTTCTACTAAAATTAATAGTCAAAAAATTAAAATTAAACACAATTTCACTTCTCAACATTTTGCTGAAATAATTTTCCATTCCCTTACTTCCGGTTTAATATAGTACAGTCCATTTCCTAATATCTGAGTGATATATTAGCCACCTGAGCACCAAACTTGTTTTTCCTCATTTTCAGGGTATATTTATGTCATGATATGCCACACATATTTCAGTATAATTTACTATGCAGGAGAGGTGTTTCTGTGTATTATTAACCAGAGTACTAAACTACATCACCAAAGTAAAAGTGGTGAAAGTACACTCCTTCACTGTCCTGCTGAAAAAGTTTTAATATATACTCAGAATGGGGAAGTAATACTGCACTTATCAAGAAGGAGCACCCACAGCATAGATAATACAATTTAGTTAAAAAAGATTGCCAAAAAATCATCTAGTCTGTCTTAAAAAAAAAAAAAAAAAGACAATCGCATAGGCAGAATGTTCTGAATCTGGGAAAACCAGAGTTAAGGAAGCTTAAGGAGTAAAAGTTTAATGAGTGTTGTCCAACATAACTTTCAGTAATGATGGAAACACTCTGCATTGTTTATCAGAATAGTGATCAGCAGCCTGTGGCTGTGAAACACTTGAAATATGCCTGATATAACATGGAAATTGTGCTTCTGATTATATCTGTTAAAATTTAGGGCCAGAGTGATAATATAGTAAGTAATGTATTTGCCTTGCATACAGCTACATCGATCCCCGGCACTGTGAATTGTTTCCTAGAACAGCTAGGAGGAGTGAGCCCTGAACATAGATCCAAGAATAGCCCTTAAGCACCAATGAGCACCAATACCCCTTCTTCCAAATTTTAAAAATACTATAAATTTAAATGCAAAGACTGTTGATGTCGCTCAATGATAAAGTGCATGCTTTACATAAGGCCCTAGGCTCCCAAGCACCACACACACATGTGCACACAAATAAATTTAAACAACCACATGGACATATGAATCTTGGACAATACTATTATACCATCTGAAGTTTGTAACCAGAAAAAGAAGCAACAAGGTAAAACAAAGTAAAAAGCAAGAAAAAAAAACAACCACATAAAACAGTCTAAAAAATACAAATTTTCAATGCAGCAAGAAATCAAGTGCTTAAAATAATTTGAGAAATTGCTTTTTCCTTTTCATCTATCATCATTTTCTCATTTCACCAATAAAAAACACATGAAATATGTGTGATAACCCTATGCCTTGGTAATTTGATAACCCTTGGTAAATGTGATCATCCTATGCCTTAGTAAATTAAAATCAACAATATGAAGATCTTTTAATTCTTATATGAATTAAATATTATTTTAATTAAGTATTAATACAAGTAATAATACAAGGCCTAAAAGATCAGAAAAACAAGTCAATGGTAAGGATTGATTCAATGAAACCAAGAGACTTGTTGATGTACATTTGAAGCAGATGGGCAGCAGAAAGGGAAGCAATTGAAATAGATTTCAGTAGTCTCAAAAACTTATGTTTAAAACCAAGAGATATACAGAGCACATGTTTTGCATCCAAGAGGCCTAGATTCAGTTTTTAGAACAAATGGTCAGGAGTAGCCACTGACCACCTACTTGTCCCAAAATAAAAAAAAATTTAATTATACTAGTATTCCAAAAAGAAAAAGATAATGTCTGTCACATAGAAATTTTTGAAAGTATATCTTTGTAAATTTTTTTTCGGATCACACCTGGCAGCGCTCAGGGGTTCCTCCTGGCTCTACACTCAGAAATCGCTCCTGGCAGGCTCAGGGGACCATATGTGATGCCAGGAATCGAACCACTGTCCTTCTGCATGAAAGGCAAACGCCTTACCTCCATTCTATCTCTCTGGCCCCAAATTTTTGAAAGTATATCTTAACTGAATATTCCACCCTTAAAATGGAATAATCCTCCCTTACAATATAGTAGTTAAACAGATGAAGTATACGCTCTAGAGCCAATGGTTGTAACAAAGAACCACTTAATATCCACTAAGTTTTTTTTTCCATTGCTTCTCATTTTTTAATTTTTGGGTTTTGGGCCTGTACATTATTAAAACCCTAGAAAATAAGAATTTCCAGGGCCAGAGTGGTGGCGCAAGCAGTAGGGCATTTGCCTTGTATGTGCTGACTAGAACAGACCACAGTTCAATACCAAGTGTCCCATATGGTCCCCCAAGCCAGGAGAAATTTCTGAGCACTTAGCCAGGAGTAAACCTTGAGTGTCACTGGGTGTGGCCAAAAAGAAAAAGAAAAAGAAAATAAGAATTTCCATTTTGAAAAAAGATGGGTTAAATTCAATTTTCCATGAGTATGATGAGAGGGATATTCCATTCCTGTCCTTGGAAAAAGAAAACTATACACTTATATACTATACACTTCACCTAGCAAATCATTCTATTCAGAAAACACTCTCTCCACCTCACATTCTACCTACCACCAGGACACACACAAAGATGCACACACACACACACACACACACACACACACACACACACACACAGCCTTGAATCTACTGAAAAATCACTGGTCTAATTCAAAATAATCTTTCATATTTAAATTTAGATTAACTATTTCTCATTCCCAGAGTTTAAATTATATGAACCCTAAAAGAATTGCAGACACATTTTTCAGCTTACTAATAGAGGGATAAGAATTCTGCTACCTTAGAGAAACAAATCTAGAAGCTAACACACTGCTCTGCAAAAAATCCAGGTTTGGAAGTCGGCGCCTATTTCCCTGGAGTCTATGTTGGTTCCCCATGACATACATTCAGGGTGGGAGATGTCCCTGTATTGTAAAAAAGTATAAGTTCTTATCCCTAGTAGATAAGAGCTTGTTTTTACTCATAAAATTCCCCCTATTTTTAATATTCCTTTGCAGGAAGAAGTATATTATATTGCTGGTGGATTTGGGGGTGGAGAGAGAAGAAAACAGACCCATGACAGAAACTAAAAATATATATGCTCAGACATATCTAAAGAAAAAAGTTTCTTAAAAGAAAATAAAAGGATTAAATAAGAACATAATTAAAGGAATAAAGTGGGGCCGGGAGGGATAGCACGGAGGCAAGGCATCTGTCCTTCCTGCAAAAGGACAGTGGCTCACATCCCGGCATCTCACATGGTCCCCCATGCCCACCAGGGGCAACTTCCGACCACAAAGCCAGGAGCACCCTCTGAGTGCTGCCAGCTGTGACCCTAAAAGAAGCACACAAAGAATCAAATCAAAAAAGAAAAAATAGAACAAAACAAATAAAAAAAAAAAACACGAACAAGATCTAAGAGCAAGTTAACCTTCCTCACCAGCCAACGGTAAAACAAAATCAGAAGACATGTCACCCTTTGATCTGTGCAAAAACCAAGATTGCTATATACAGATGACTGGTTGTTACAACCAGAACTAGACAGTACGCATCCTGGGACCCACAACAACAACAACAACAAAAAGCTCTAACCTAGCTTTTGGTCTACAATCTGTTCAACAAACAAGATCTCCAATTCCAGAGGTCTGACTGAGACAACTGCAACTGAATGGGTCTTCTGGAAACATAACTAAAGACCTTATCCCAGGCTCCATCCTAGGAGCAACATAATAACCAAGACCACAAACTACAGAAGATGAATTAAAATGACACTGAAGAAGCAGAACTGCTAGAACCACAAAGAAAGCCTTCATCATAAGCTCCATTCCTTGAGCTGCACAGTCACCAAGATCTTAGATACAGAGGTCTGATTTTACCATCCATTACGAAGTAGAAGTCTTCCATACACCACAAAAGCACCAAGGAAAGAATAAATGATCATGCAAGGAGTCTATAGTTAATCCCATGACAGTATACTTCAGGGATGTAGAAACCCTGTATTTCCTAGGTCAAGGGAATTCCCTCTATAATATCCCCAATAGTTACTGTGCCTATGCAGGGGGGGGAGTACAAAATAATCATTTTTCCACATATATATATATTGATTGTTTTTTTGACGTCCTTATTTTGGCGTAGATATTGAAGTTGATGTCTCCTTTTTTATTTTATATTATTTTATCTTATCTTTCTCTTTCTTTTTGCACTCCGGCATGATTTGAATTCAGAACCGAGACTATTGTGTGGTGCTTCTCTCTATTGCTGTAGGGCTCACTGAATATTTAATTTAACATTTATTTTTGTATTGTTATGGTGTTTCAATTATCTTTTTCAAGTCCTCTCCCAAACTGAGGCTGATAGCCACTAGAAGGACTCTGCCCGTTTCAGCATATTTTTATTATTTTTATTTTTTTATTATTTTTTTTGGCTTAATCTTTACCCCATTCTATTGCTTTTCTTTCCCTCAAACAAAACCACATAACTTGATTTATCTAGCTTAGCCTCTCAAATAGAGGGAGAAACAAGGGAGGGCACCAGGACCAAACAGATGTATGATCACTGATAGTAAGCTAGACAAAGAGGGGACCATCTACTCTAGCAGCCCGGGGGGTGATGGTGTGGGATATGGGTTGCAGAGGGAGGACAAATTTGGTGGTGGGTATTCCCGATTCAATGTTAATATTACCTAAAATACTAATGTGAAAGATATGTAAGCCACTATGATCAAAATAAAAATCAAAAAATAAAAAAAAAATCCAGGTTTGATATCTAGCATTAATGGTCCCCTAAGCACAGGCTCAATTGAGCCAAAACTTGGAACAGGAATAGGCCAGGAACACCAGGTCTCATTCCCTCTAAAATAAGTGATCCCACATAAAATATGTCTTTAACAATAGGTAATTTTCATAAAAGCAATGCTGAAGGCTAGATGATAATTGTCTTTTAAAAAGTATTTATAGGGGCTGGAGAAATAGCACCAAATAGGACTCTTGCCCTGCACTGAAGCCTACCAGTGTTCAATCCCCAGTATCCCAAATGGTCCCTGGAGATCTCCTGGATTGATTTTTGAGTGCAGAGCCATAAATAATCCCTGAGCAACTCTTGGTGTGGCACCAAACAAAACAAAATTATAATAATATATACATATATGTGCAAATATTTATATGGATACCCTTAAGGTATTTCCTTGAAAACCTATTTCCTTATCAAAACCTAAATTTCCATATAGTTGTTTGTATTTTTTTAATGTGGTAAGGGGTATTGAGTAACATTGATGATACTCAAGGATTATTCTTGGCAGTGTTCAGGTGACCATAGACCATGCCTGGTATTGAACAAGGGTCCACTGCATGAAAGACAAATGCTTTATGGTCTTTACTATGTTTCTGGCCCAATACTCTCATTTATTAAATATTTTTAGGTGACATCATTTTCTTCCTTCCTCCGCAAAATCTTCTTTCTGCTCTAAGCTTACTTGGAAATAACTTCTGGAACAACACAAGCTATTTAGCTTCCTTGTATTTTCCCCATGTGTGCAGGAAGTACATATTTAATAGATTTCCATTTGGTATAGACTCCAAAGAACCTAGAGGGGTCCAAGACAATTTCTGTTAAATCCTATCAACATTAGATCATTCTTAATATGTTAATTTTGAATTAACTCATAAAAATAACCATTTTTACAAATTCTGGCTAATTTTTATAAATCAGAATATGAATTAGACTTCTTAGGATCAGTTGACATGTATTATGTATCCATTTGTACTAATATATTGACTTTTAAATTTGTACTTCATTAAAAATAGCACAAATTATAATGTCCTTTAAAAATACAATAGACTCATTATAAATGCTGGTGGAGCGTTTTGTTTTAAAAAAAAAAATAAGGTCTGGTAGAAAATTGAGAAAATTTCTTGAGAAATAAAATGCCATGTAAATGATGCTACTGTGTCTAGAAGTTCCTCAGATGTTGCCAGAGGCAACATCAAAATCACAGTTAAGTCTTAAATATCTTCAATGCCTTGATTGAGAATTTCACAATAATAGTCCAACTACTCACCCTTAGTCAATAAAAACATTCATTTTATCACTTAATGTCTGCCTGTTAAATTCAATTATGTTTCTTATTTCAGTCTACATTTTTATAGAAAAAGTACTACTTTATTTAGCATCTGCAAAGTTGAGTTCTCATAATCCTAGCAAATTGTTTCTCATATTACTGAGCTTTTTTCCATACTTTTTTTGCACTAACTACATGGGGATGTCTATAACTTATTTCATTGTTCAAAAGAACAAAAGACTTTTTGTTTATTTGGGGGGGGGCACATCTGGTGACTCTCAGGAGTTACTCCTCACTCTGCACTCTGAAATTACTCCTGATATACTCAGGGGACCATAAGAAATGCTGAGGATCACCTGCAAGGCAAATGCCCTACCTGGTCTGCTACGTCTCCAGCCCCAAGGCAAGATATTTTTTATTATATCTCAGTTTTGTAATAGGTAAAGAAAAAAAATAGGAGAGAAAACATCAGTGTCCTCTGTTTTCTTGAGAACATATAAACTATCCCCATCATCTTAGTAAAATAGATATTCAAAGTAATATGCAAAAATGCAAATATCCATGAGACTAGCTGCTGAAACAACTATTTTAAGAAGTGTTTCATATCAAGGAATGTCTGAGATGTAAAATGCTGTTCTAACTGTTGGAAGTTGAAAAAGCAGACAGACAACACAAATTCTAAATCTTATCTGGGCTCAAAAATCTTAGCTCTACTATACAGTGGAGGAATTTTACCATTATGGGTGAGTCTGTGCTTTCTTATTAATGAAAGGAGAATTATTCCTTGTTTTATTAAGGTAACATGACTAAATAAAACAGATTTTTTAATTTATCATTACTGTACATTAGACATTGTATGTGAGTTACAAGATCCAGGATATAAAAAGTCAATCGTAACCTATTTGATCATTTAAAGATCTTACTGAAAAGTTAGAATGGATGTGATTTCTGGTTTTTGCCTTTTGCTTTCAGAGCTAAGGAATTTTTCCTTAAAAAAAAAAAAAAGGCTTTTATTGCACATGAATGGCCACAGCTTTTAGGTTTACTTGCACCACATCTACTTGTGCTGACTTTACTTCCTAAGGCATAATATTTTGTCTATGGGAAAACTGTGTTGGATCTATTACAATTATATAAGGTCCATTTCACTGGAAAAGTACCCTCCACTGACATTCAAAGCTTACCAACAGCAACTCCTCATTGGAGACAGGCTGCTGGAAAGAATGATGCTCATATTTTTTAGAAGGCTAAAGTTTGTCCCATCATATTTTGCTGTTGTTTCATTTGGGGCCACACCTAGTGATTCTCAGGACTTATGCCAGGTGCTGTGCTCAGGGGTCACTCCTGGGGAGGATTGGGGCATCATAAGTGATGCTGGGAATTGACCAATGTCAGCTGAATGCAATGCAAGCTCAGGCCCAATCTACCCTGCTCTAATATCAGTATTTTATTATGATGATTTGAGACTTTTCCTTCTCCTTTTTCTTCAGAGATCCAAAAGGGACTAAAATTAAAATTTGAAAGATATTTTTTCCTAATTTTCTCTCTGAAAAATTCAGACAGCTATGTTTGTAATCAATGAGTCGAATCCAAGATAATCACATTTGCTTTTCATAATCAGAATCTCAAAAAGCTGTTCAATTTTTCAACTTATTTCTTTATAAAATATTAAGCTTGTCTTATGATCAAGAATATACAATTCTGTACATAATTTATTAAAGAAAGATTGATAGGCGGCTGGAGAGATAACACAGCGGTAGGGCATTTGTCTTTCATGCAGCTGACCCAGGACAAATGATGGTTCGAATCCCGGCATGGTATGTGGTACCCCAAGCATGCCAGGAACAATTTCTGGTGCAAAGCCAGGAGTAACCCCTGAGCGCTGGTGGGTGTGACCCAAAAGCCAAAAAATATAAACAAATAGGGGCCGGAGTGGTGGCGCAAGCAATAAGGCATCTGCCTTGCCCTTGCTAGCCTAGGATGTACAGCGATTCGATCCCCCCCATCCCAAATGGTCCTCCAAGACAGTAGTGATTTCTGAGGGCATAGCCAGAAGTAACCCATGAGTGTCACTGGGTGTGGCCCCCAAACCAAAAATGAATAAATAAATAAAGATTGATAGTAAAATGCATTGAATGTTACAATTTTTAACAGTATGGAAACATATAGTTCTCTAATAGTTCTCTAACAGAAAGCTATAGCAATGGACTCATAAGTTACGGTACCCCCCAAAAAAACCCAAATCACCTTTTCTATAATAAAAAAAATCCAGTCAGAAACCCTAACTCATGAATGGGATACCACAACTACTTCTTTTTTTGGCTGAAAATAAAGGATGCTGGGAGTCAGTCTGAAAACAGTTTCCTTACTTTTGCTTATTACTAAATTGCAAGGATTGCTGAATATTAGAAAAGGGATCTTAGAAAAAATGCCCATGATGGATAGAAAGAATAGTTATTGAATACAGCAAAAAATTTAAAGCACGGTCCAAATTGCCATTCAACAGGGATAAGTATAGTCAATATTTTTCAGATGACAATTGCAAGTCTTAACAATATGGTTAATATCGTGTGTAAAAGAAGGACACTTAAATAGACAGAACCTGGGAGATGTTTTACAACTAATAATCTTGGACCAAGAGTTCTATTTCTGTTTTAACACTGAAATTATAGTTGGGCAGCCTATAGCTTAAAGCCAGTACTGATTTGTGACTATGGTGGCAGGAAACATGAGCTGGTGAAGGGTGGTGTATCTTGTATGACTGAAATTCAATCATGAAAAATTTTGTAAAAGAGTACTAAATTGGGCCCGGAGAGATAGCACAGCGGCGTTTGCCTTGCAAGCAGCCGATCCAGGACCAAAGGTGGTTGGTTCAAATCCCGGTGTCCCATATGGTCCCACATGCCTACCAGGAGCTATTTCTGAGCAGATAGCCAGGAGTATCCCCTGAGCACCACCAGGTGTGGCCCAAAAACCAAAAAAAAAAAAAAAGAGTGCTAAATTAATTATTATAGAGTAAAAGTCTAACATATTGGAAAAATCAAATCTTTAAGCATATTCAAAAGAAAAAATATAAGCTGGCTCATATACTCATATTCAGATTTAAGAGATTAATGTACTTATAGAATATTAACTAGAGAATACAACTAATTTTATTCCAAGAAGACACCACAGTTAAACAGTGCCAGGTGACTTCTACATCATATTGCTTACTTCAGTTGGACAGAAGGTGCCTACTTACATATGCAACCACCCATGCTCAGGCAAACCAAACATCCTATCCATAAAACATCTTTAAAAAACAGCTCCAAAAGCTAAAATAGAAAGTGTAACACACTTCCAAAGCTAAATCAAATTGATCAGGTCTCTCGATATGCTACTGTTTTAGCTAAATTGAATTTTGAATATTCTTGGAAAAAATTTAAATAAAATATTTGCCTACCAAACTGTGCTTTTTTGAGCCTTATTTTGATGTAAAATTGAGTGTTTAAAGATGGAAATTCCCTCAAGCACTCTGGAATGATAGCAGGGGACAGTGTCAAAAGCCATGCTGAGATCAAGGGAAATGAGAATGGAAGCAGCAGCAACTGCATTCATAAAGAGGTCATTTAAAACCTCTTTGCTATGATATAAACTAAAACATGACTAGAATCTTATAAAACCAAATTCGGTGCTCTTCCTAAACCAGAAAGAGAAAAACAGTCCAAAATTCCCTAACAGGTTTTTATGTCTGAGAACAAATTCTCTTGTCAGATTCAGAATCTTCAATTTCCAATGTATGGATAGAGGGGGAAAAATAACATTATCAATAACTTTCATGAAGGGTCCCCCCACCTCAGGTTTTTCAACATAAAGTAAAATTAGTATGGAAGTGACAAGCCCCCAAATACAATTTTCTTTTTTAATTTTTTTCTCTTGGAATTATTCATACATATGATTGTAAAGATCCACAATGTCATTATCTAATATACCACTTCTTTCCCATATTCTTTAAAACTTTACTGATCCAGAAAACTTTCCTGAAGTGATTAGTATTCCTGTGATAGTCTTTGTCCATTAGATATCATGTGACCAAAAGCAGCTTTGAAGCTGGGAAATCCCTATTAGAAAGTTACATAGGTGGGGCTGCAGAGATAGCATGAAGGTAAGGTGTTTGCCTTGCATGCAGAAGGACAGTGGTTCAAATTCCGGCATCCCATATGGTCCACCGAGCCTGCCAGGAGCCATTTCTGAGACTAGAGCCAGGAGTAACCCCTGAGAACTGCTGGGTGTGACCCAAAAACAAAAACAAAAAAAAAGTTACATAGGACCAAACTAGTTGTACAAATTTTTCTACTTCTTTATTACTTATATAAGAAAATGCTGTGATTTTTCTCTTTTCAAAATTGAAGATAGTAATTAATTTTTACAATGGTTATTTTATCATACAATTTACTAATATGATGATAATGTTGTTTTACTATTTCCATTTTGTCATCTACACTTAAGACATTTTTTTTGTTTTTGTTTTTGGGTCACATCCGACAGTGCTCAGGAGTTACTTCTGGCTCTATACTGAGAAATTGCTCCTGGCAGACTCGGGGGACCATGTGGGATGCCGGGATTTGAACCACCATCCTTCTGCTTGCAAGGCAAATGCCTTTCCTCCATGCTATCTCTCTGGTCCCTCTCTTTGATTTTTTTTTTTAAAATAAGAATGTAATTCTCTTTTTCGTTTTTGTTTTTGTTTTTGGGCCACACCTGGCGATGCTCAGGGGTTACTCCTGGCTGTCTGCTCAGAAATAGCTCCTGGCAGGCATGGGAGACCATATGGGACACTGGGATTCGAACCAACCACCTTTGGTCCTGGATCGGCTGCTTGCAAGGCAAATGCTGCTGTGCTATCTCTCTGGGCCCAGAATTTAATTCTCAATCATTTTAAGAACATTATTCTTTAAGCCAGAAACAAAAACCTGCCAGCACACTTTATAAAACTTAAACCAAATTCCCTTTCATTCTTTCAAGTTCTTGTAATCATTCCCATTATGTATAAAATCTAATAAAATTTCTAGTTTGTCTTCCCAAGACAAATAATTATTGTGTCATCTCACGGTGAAAAGCTCTGACAGAACATGAGTTAAAAGTTGTTTCCACCAACCTATTCAGGACCTCTTATAGGCCCAGATAGCTGACATTCTCCAACAGAGACCAAGTCCCAAGGATCCTTGATCCTCTTCTGTTTTGCCCCTCTTGGGTCTCCTCATCACCTCATCACCATTATCTGATATTGTGCCCTAATTTTCTTTTTCACTTCAAGGCTATTATACCTCAAATGCTAGAAAAAGCTTCATCCCCTGGTATGGCTGTACATTCTTTTAACCAGTCTCATCCTCACCCATCTCTAAGGGTCAATTCTTAGGTAGGGCCATCTTTGTACCACACATCACAGCTTTAAAAAGTTTCAAAAGACAGAACTTTTCTCAAAGCTCCTGAAGATTTTCTATTCTCATTTTAGAAGGGTGAATGGGAGGGGGGAAAGTGATGAGTACCAGAGAGTAAAACCTCTGTTTTGAGACTAAGTGGTGACCCAGTTATAAATGCCACAATTTAATAGATTCTTTGTTCCCAGGCACTAAACCTGGATATAGGAAACTAGGAGATATGGGCCATAAATATCACAGGCAACTACAATGGGAAGATAAGCCCCTGTGCTGCCCCTCTACAATGGCTCAGCTTCGTTTTGTTGCATGAGCTTACAGCAACAAAAGAAATAATTATCAGTAGGACTCAGTAGTACATAAACAATAAGAAAACTTTCCCCAAGCCTGCCTCCCAGGCCGAAGTCATATAGAGAGGCTTCCATAAATGGCAGGCGTAGAGGAATCACATGCAAGAAATGGTCATAATCCCTAAAACACAAGACCAGGTCTTTTGTGCTGGGTCTCAATCTTTGGGGTGAAGGCCTTATTGCCCCTTCTTTTTACAAATATCCTATTTCCCTAATAATATCCTATTTTCTTTCTTTATTGTATAATTCTCCCAGTGATTCTTTTCTCAAACCTGTATATCCACTAACTATACTCCAACACATCTCCACACATATTCTAGACTAAAATGCCAGAGCTTGGAAAATAAGCTTCAGTTGTATTTTTCATTGTTCCTTTCAAACAAATCAATAAGCCTTCAGAATTCAAAGCTCAGATTCATTTCCAATTCTACTCCTCCAAAGTTTTCATCATCAACTGAACCAGAGGAGCAGTTCCTCAGCAGATCCTGGACTCTCTCACAGCCTCCATCCTGGTGCTACATTCTTCATAGTTTACTCTAAGCTACAAACCACTTACAATTCTCTGAAGGCCCATTTTTTTCACTGTTGTTTCAGCTCCTGAGATCAGTTCATCTCTGTGGACCTGAGAATCGCAGTACTTACAACCAATCACACTTTTCCCAAAGAGCTAATTATCAGCATAAGTTTCCCCACTTTCTCTGTCTGATAAACCTAACTAAGCCTGCAAATCTCAGCTCAGTCATATTCTCAGTTCATGCCTCTAATGATCCATAACACACTTTACTATCATTTTTTGTATCCTGCCTTACTAAACCAGAGATATGTGTCTTGGTTATACTTATAATGAACAGTTAAGAAATAGGGATATAAATAATATTTCTGTGTTTGCATGTTTGTGCATTGCCTGTATGAGCACATCACCATACACCAAAGCTTCATGAGTTCAGTATGTTTCCACCATCAGGATTATGAGACTGACAAAAAGGAACTAGATATTTATAGGTGTTTCCTATTAGAAATATAGGTATCAGAGAAATACACAGGTTCAGAAACTTCTCACCCATATTAGATACATAACAAGACAATAAAAGATTTCAATTTTAGGATTTTTTTTCCATTTTGGAGAATTCAGAAGCATTTGTTTAATTCTGAGGAAAACAATGAATTTATCAACTCAAAACAAGGTAAACTTACTAATGGAAGTACTGCAATTTGAGAAGGGGCTGGAGAATCTTGTTAAGGGCTCAACGAAGTTGTTTCAGGGCTGGAGAGGACATTCAATGGGTTGAAGCACATACTTTGCAAAGGAGATCCTGAGCCCAACCAAGAGAACTGTACAGTCTCCCACCACCAGAATGTGCCCAAAGAAACAAGAAACTAATATGAGAGATCAGTGAATTCACATGTTTAAATAATTCCTAGTATGCTTATAAAAGAATAGCATTTAGATTGGTTTACAAAACAAAAGGTTTTGATTGCAAAAGGGTGACCTACCTACTCTGCAAAACAGTCATTTGACACAAAAAACTAAAAGTTTATGAAGTGAGAATCTCACTGCTCTCTAAGCCTCTTTGCAATCTGGTGTTCGACTCATCCCAGAATGTGATAAGTGGGAGAGAAAACCAGCTAGCTTGAATAGAAGGAACTGGCCAGGTAACAAAGCTCATCTTAGCAGTGATCACAGATGAACTCTGATTTTGACTTCTTGAAACTATCTTTCAGAGAAAAGTAAGGCACATATGAGGGGAATTTTTCAGATGTTATTTCTCAAGGAGAAAGGTAATTCCAGGTGAACTTCTCCAGGTTCCTGGACACACAAATTTAAAACTGTCAGGATGGTTTCTTCTGCAAGACTTCCAGGAAGTGAAAAAGCATATAAAGAATAGAATGCATTGACCCTGAACAGCTAGTTCTACATTTATTGTGCTAGAAATGAACTTGAATAATCTAACACAAGAAAAACTGGCATCAATTCAAAAACTTTTACTCAATTTACCAGGAAGCCAATTCTTCCTAAAAGCATTACCGCAGCAACGGACATTTCTCTCTACATTTGGTTTTTGTTTGTTTTGGGGGTAGGTTGAAGGCAATGCCCAGCAGTATTCAGGATTTATGCCTGACTCTGAACTCATGATTCACTCCTGGAAGTGTGTGGGTGACCATATGGGATGCTGGGATTCAGGATTGAATCCAGATCTGTCACGTGCAAGGCAAGCATCTTGTTTGCTGTACTCTCTGCAGCCCCTATACCGATTATAAAATTCTCTTATCTTTCTCTGGTTCAATGGCATGAAAACTCCAAGATACAATATGATTACAAAACTAAAAAGTTTTTGTAATTGACTTCAAAAACAATCTCAGATACAACAGAAATACCTATGATTTTTTGTATGTTTGTTTGTTTTTGTTTGGGGGCCACACCCCATGATGCTTAGGTGTTACTCCTGGCTATGGCTTGGGGGATCATATGGGACACCAGGGGATCGAACCATGGTCCGTCCTAGGCTAGCACACGCAAGGCAGATGCCTTATGGCTTCCACTACTGCTCCAGCCCCATTCTATGCTTTTTTTACCCAAGTCAACACCAATAAAATCTAGAGACTCAAACTATAACAAGCTGAACACAAAATGGACCTGTTACACTAGTAGACCAGGGGGCTAAGGGTGGAGATATGGGTTGCATGCTGGGAACTATGGTAGAGGGAGGTCAACACTGATGGTGGGAATGGCCCTAATTCACTGTCATTATATATCTGAAATACAACTGTGAAAGACTTGTAATTCACAATGACCTCAATAAAAAAATGAAAAATATACCTATGATTTCTAAGTCTGAAGCATGCTTAATTCACTTGTTAAATTATACACTGGTATGTTTCTATCAAGGACAAGTAAAAATGATCTTGTAATTGAATGGCTCTTCCTCTTCAATTTCTATACTCACTCTGACAAGACTTCGGATGTTTGAAAGACAGGTTGATGCTACTGAGGTGTGAGTAGTCTCAGGCTAAAAAGGAGACTAAATAGGAGAGTATATTCACTTATTTTTGGTTTCTGAGGGCAGTCAAGTGGAAAAAAATTCACTTTCAAAAAGGCAAAACAAACCCTCCTCTGTGGTCTATTATTGTCTTAAATGAGCAATTGATCAAGAAATTTCATTAAATGAACATACTTCCATAACATTTTTATCAATTATAATTGCTATACCAGAAATAAAAAAGTAACATAGAAACACTTAGAAAATAGTAGCTCTTTGATCTCAAAGGTGGAAAAAATAACATTCTAAATTAAAAGTGACAAAAGTACATGATATACTCTATTAAGGAGCCCAGGTAAAGACAGATGGCATGATCTGTTGCTCTACCAAGAAATTATGGATAAAAAAAATCAGCATTAGTTCAAGATTTTTTAAAAAACCCAGTCTTTAAATTATCTTAAAAGTTTTATTGCAGTTCCTAGGGAGATGGATAATACAGGGGCTAAAGGCTGATCCCTGATACCACATGGTCTCCCTGGCATCACACACAACTTGGGGTGATCTAGTGGGCCCAAGAACTGCAGGGTCTGTGCAGCATATATCCTAATGTCTCCCACTGACCTGCCTGACACATTGATCACTGGTTGCAGTGATCCTAGATTTTCCAAGCACTGTGTGTGTGTGTGTATATGTGTGTAGGATTCTCTACTACATATTCTCTTATCATTCATTTTAAGTCAAGCAAATCAACTAAGATGCATGATTTTCACAGAAAATTAATTTTTCTAGACACATTATTCTATCTTTACACCCACTTCCAACCTGCAACAAGAATATTCCTTCTACAGCCCCAAATTTTCTAGTTATATACTATTGTCATCACTCTACTAGATTATTAAACTACTGTAATTAGGGAAAAATAAACAAAAACAATTTGGGCACTTTTAAAACAATACCAAAATATTTCATCATATGTTCCAATCATGGAAACAAGGCTATGTTTCCACAGATCCAGAACAGAGCAAGAAAAGATATATTTTCAATAATATATATTTTCAATAAAATACCTTCCATTTTCTTCTCTGAAAAAGATAAAGGACTAGAGGCAAGTGCACAATAAGAATCTAGAAACCTTACTAACTTCTCCACATTTGTTTTTGCGGTCAGTACTAGGATTTTTAGGGAGTCTATGACTCCCTTTGTAAAGAAAGCAGGGGGAAATATTACTCATTCTGAAACGTGGCTTGCTTAGAGAAAAAAGGTTCAAGAAATGCAAGTCTCAAAAGCCATACTAAGGAGATTAAACAGAGTAGACAGAAGCAGACTTAGCAGAGGTGGACCGAGTGATGGGTTACTGATAGCGCCAAGGAGGCATCTGGACCAGACACAGGTCCATGAAATTGAAATTCCCTATTATATAGAAGTAGGCTATTTCTATTTTTCATTTACTGACTCCATTTACTGATTAATATGCAATACACTGTTTAAACAACAGCAACAAAATCCTAATAATTACTTTTTAATACACCATATATTTTGTATTTACTATATTTAACAAGCATACTATTTTGGTGACATTAATAGGGTGTAATGCAAGCAAGTGAAAAGTCTTTGTAATAAAACTTGAGCCACAGGATTTAATGGACAAAATTATAAAAAATCCTGTCTTAATATATTATGGATATAAATCACCCAGGTGATTAAGAATATGACTCTTAATAAAGATAAGAAAAGCTGCCACTTTATAAAATTCCAATAAATATTTTAAACACTTCAGTACTATGTTAGGTAACCAGATAGCCAAAAATAAAATAAGTAAATCTCAATGTGAAGTTAATTTTTATAATAATAGTTTTACAAATATTTATCTACTGTATTTGCTGGTGTATAAGACGACTGGGCGTATAAGAATCCTTTATGCTTCTTGACAAGCACATTCCTTGAGTAAAATACACACATTCATACACACCAGATAGCATTACTATTCTTATTAATGAATTAAGCAATATGTGGTCATCTTGTCTAATATTTCTAATTTAAGCATTTGTGTTTCATTCATCCAACCTCTGCTTCTAGTCATGGCCATCATAATCCATAAGTAATTTATAGCCTATATGTGAACATCTCCATGGCGTTTTGTGTATGAAGCAATGAGCAATTTTATGCCTTGCAGATCTTGTCCTTATCCTTTATGGAAAAAAAGAGTTAGTGAGAATCATTTTAACCTAAAAATTCTACCTTTGAGGAACCAGAGAAATTGCGGAGGGATTAAGGCATTTGCCTTATATATGGCCAACATCAGTTCAAGCTTTGGTACTCCATATGGTCCTCTAAGCAGGTATGTATATGGCCCCTGAACAAATGCAATCCTGCATTTGAGGACTGAGTATATAGCTGAATTACATGGAATTACATGAATTTGGAGGCTCCAAATTCAATCCTCAACAACATATGAGTACTGTTTGGGAAACTATGTCTCCACACAAATATTCTGTCTTTTCTCAAACCTTGATTTATGGACCAATCTATGATTCATATCTCATGGTCCCTGAAAAAATATTTTACTTGCATGTCCTTATTAAAGAGTTAAATTTCAAATAAACCTACTTCCTTCAGTACCAATAAAATATTCTGTTAATAAATTTATTTCCTTAAATCAATCAATTAATTATATATATTCATATATAAAACCATTAAGGACTCATTAAATTTCCATTCTAAGTTAAGCATATGTTGGACTCTGGGAAGGTAAAATAAAGTTCCTCATTTCAAGGAGCAAAGATTATAATAAAAAAACTATTTCATTTTCTCCATTCTCACTTCTTCCTTCTTCATCCTACCAGTGCAATAGTTATGGCATGTCTTGAACTAACTCTATTCTAAATTTACTTTCAGTTGTTTTTATTCATAATAGCTTCCTAAGGTACTTTTCCTGCCATGACACTTGAAAGGCAAAGATCACTTCTTAATGTTACGCAGCTCATCACTGTCCTTTTGTTCTTGTATCATCTTCTCTTCTTTCTAAGAGTACCAGGTATCTGGTTTTACACTGCATTATAATAGTTGGTTTAAAAGGGCCCAGAGAGATAGCTCAATGGATTGGAGCACATGCTTTCATGTAGAAGGCCCGAGTTCAATCCCTAGCACTGAATAGTCCCTCATACACCTTGGGAGCAAGCCTCAATGATGCTAGCTCATTGTAAAGTATAAATCCAATAAAACAAATAAAAATTACTTTACACAACAGCCTCTTTCTATCTTTTAGAATTCAGCCTTAAAATACTTTTATTCTGTCAATTTCCTCTGTCCCCTTAAAAGATTCTTCCAAACATTAGTTTTAAGGCAGCTCCTATTTTTATAAATAAGAAACCTTTATTCAAATTTCTCTGATTTCTATTCATTATTATATTTAAGATCTCATTTAGTAGTAGTGATGGCCGAGAGTAACTCCTACTTACAAATACTGCCCTAAAGTGCTTTGTTCCAAGTGATAATAATAAGCTAATTTCCAAAACTAGTTCTGGAATAAGTGGCACTATTACTCCCCATTTTAGAAAATAGGAGTACAGAGTGATATATCCTGCTCATGTTTCCTAAGCTAAAGGTAAAGTTAGGGCTGAACCCAAGAGAACTGGCTTCACAGTCCTCAGTTTCTTCTCTATTACACTAAGTTGCCCCAACAATATAGAGAAAAATTTTCTTATTTCAGGTACCATATACTGTCTTTCAGAGACAAGCTTCTACATAGATATGAAGGACAAAATTATTTTAATAAGCAGTCTAGTTTCATAAATGTATACTACCTTTTCCTGTAGAATTTTGTAGAAAATACTAATATTATTAATATTAATATTAATAATATTAATAGCTTTCCTAAGACTTCCAATAAAAAAATCAAAGAATTCACTTCTTATTATTAATCTTTTGGTATATCTCTTATTTCTTCTAAAGCTTAATACTAATTTTCCAATCTTACATGATTTTCCTTGAGTTTTCGAAACTCTCCATTACTCCAGTAACAGAGTATTATCCATAAACCCCCAAATGAATTCTAAAAAAAATCAATATGAGCATTTGGAATATACTTTTGAATATGTTACATTTAAAATTACAAGATAAAAAGTAATAATAAAGCAGTTAATGTGCCTGCATTGAACATGATTGTTCCAGGTCTGATTCCTGGTCCCACATATAGAACATTACTTGGGACCATTTCTGAGCACAAAATCAGGCATAAACCCTAAGCAATGTTAAGTGTGGCCTTAAAACAAGTGTGTTGTGGGCTTAAAAAACTAGCTCAGAGGATGAAAATAGATGTTCTCTATGCAAGAGGCCTAGGCCCAACCTCCAACACTGCATGTCCATCCCCATGAAAAGTCAGAAGAAACCTAAGCACCAAGAAGGAATACTCCAATTACCAGTGAGTATGGCTCCAAAACAAATTGTATACACATATGAATACAAAAATATATCCTTGTTCTGTGAAGAATTTCAGAGTTTTACAATCAATATTTTGCCAAAAATAATTCTCCACAAATGTTAAGAACTAACACATAATTGCTTCTTTTCAGATATACATAAGTGAAAAAACCCTTTGGTCCTACTGATTCTGCTCTATAGCTTAGGGGACTCCATTGTTGCTTACTTTCTTCCTTCTGTTGTTACCTGTGTTTTTTTCTTTGACTGGGGTCACACACTTCAGTCTTGAGTCTCCAGGGAGCATATCTGTAGCTGAGTACTCAGGAGTGTGGTGAAATATAGAGGGATGTCACACTCACCTGGCCATAGTATCTAAAATGCCGCACTTGAATGTCACAGAGTGGGGAATCATATTGGGGCATGTGGCCAATCCCAGATCTCTCCTATCCAGTTCTCCCTAGCTTCAAGGAGTACACAATAAATGTCTCTTTGCAAAATCATAGTTCAAGAAAGCATTTCTCTGTGGCAGATGATCATTTCATGATTTTAGGGAATGGGAGAAATTTTCTTCATATCATATTTCTCCCATGACCCATAACTGTCCCCATTTCCTTAGTAACTGTAGTGCATTTCAAATATGTTGAGCTTTGTGGGCAAGTAAAACCATAAATAGTGATCACTTGAGCTCCTGCCTAGAAGATGGCAAAAATAAAGAGGAACACAGTATGTATTTAAGTACAGTGTAACATCAGGCTGAGGCCCACAAGACTACAAATTCCTTAAAACAGTAAGGCCAGTTCACACACAAAATTTTTTTCTCTTTCTTACACACAAAAATTAATATTGCTAACATATGATATGTCTGAATCTTAGAATAATGCTATTAGAAATACTAATACATAAATATAAATAGGTACAAATTTAGATGATAATTTTTTTTACTTCTCCTTTTGCTATCCACAAATGATTTCTATTTTCAATGATTCACAGGTGTTAAAAAGGTTAAAATTCTGAGATTACCAAGCATGAGGGTAAGAAGAGGTCGACTAGAGGCAAAGTAAGGAGGTTCTTAGGCACTTTTATTGGCCACACCTAGCAATGTTAAGGGGCTAGTACTGTCTCCAAAATCATAAATCACTCCTGACAATGCTAGGGAGACCTTGTGGTATGGCTGGTCTTGAACACAGGTTGGCTATATGCAGGACACACATCATAGATTCTATAATATCTCTCCAGCCCCATCATTTTTGTGGTGGTGCAGGTGCAATAAAATAATTTAGGTTAACATTTTACAATAAACATATGACCAACACTACTGTAGTAATGGTGGTTCACAAACTCTAAACTATATTTTTCTTGATATTTGTTTCTAAAAATATAGATCAATTTATAAAATATACATATGAGGGGTCAGAGCGAAAGCGCAGTGGTAGGGTGTTTGCCTTGCATGCAGCTGATCCAGGATGGACTTCGGTTTGATCCTTGGCATCTCATATGGTCCCACAAGCCAGGAGCGATTTCTGAGCACATAGCCAAAGAGTGACTCTTGAGCATCACCAGGTTTCCCCACTCCCCCCAAAAAAGAATAAACATATAAATTGAACAACACTTTAAAATATCATTGATTTCCAATGGAATGTTTTTGTTTGTTTTGTTTTGTTATTAGGAGTCCCTAGCAGTGATGATGAATGGGGGTCACTCCCAGTGTTACTTTAACAAAGTATCTGACAGGCTGTGTGTGTGTGTGTGTGTGTGTGTGTGTGTGTGTGGTGTGTGTGTGTGTTCTCATCTCTAAGAAGGTGGTATACAGCCAGAGATAAAACTCAGGATCTCACTCATAGGACGCATGTGCTCCACCATTGGGAACTATCTCTTAGGCCCCAGCATGTGACGTAAACCAGACTTTACTATTCTTATTTTTGTTATTCAAACAGATTTGATTTGTCTGTCTAGTTGATGGTAATCTAACTTTAAATTCTCTACTTGTACTAAAGAAATATATAGTTTCATTTCCTATTTCAATGGTGGAACCCTGAAATACCATTATAAATACAAACTATAACAATAGGTTATAAGGCAAAGTAAAATTATGGAATAGTAAGTCTTCTCCAAAAGCATAAATGCATTGCTTTACACCCAGCACTGCTTCTAAGCAAACTTACACAAACAAAATAATCATAGTGCAATATAAATCATTACCATTTATATTGAAGAAAATCCAGTGCACTCATTTTCCCTCTATGTTAATACAAATACATTAGCATGGCAATTTCTCTTGCATATGGAAGACCTTACAATTAAAGTAAAATACACTGTTTTAAGATACACAGAGAAAGTGATATAGCCAAGATAAACTTCTAATCCTCATCTTAAGTGATGCTGATGACTCCTCCACCTCTGATATGTATGATACAATTTCACAATTACACAATTTCACAATTGTAAGTGTAATCAAATCCTCAAAAACCATTTTTATTTCAATTGGTACTCTCCAATTGAGCATTCAAGCTTCGGTAATTTTTCAATTCAAGCTCTTTTCTTTTTCAAACTCTTTATTTTAGGTGGCCTCCTATAATACTTTCTATTTCCAGAATAAATGACATGATTCTTTCAATAGGAAGATATTTTTCTTTATAACAGGTTATGGTAAAGAGACAGTGGGTAGATTTATCCTAAAGTCTCAATTTATTAGCAGTTCTGATTGGTAAAAAGGTGTGGATTTTTTCACTCATTCATTTAGTGAGTACTTAGTAAGCACTTGCTATGGGCAAGATACCTTGGCGTTGGGAGTATGTGATTCAATAAGGAAGGTAGAAGAGAAACTAGGACAGTGGAGGCAGGAAATATGAACTGGTGAAGGGTGGTATACATTGTATGACTGAAACTCAATCATAAAAATTTTTGTTAACGTAGTATTTAAAGTAATAAAAATAATAAAGTATTCCTAAAGTAGAAAATAAAAGTTTGGGTTCTGAGATAGGGCTTATAGGGCTAAAGTGCATGACTCTGACATCTAATTCCTTAGAGGAGAACTTTTGTACTGAGCTAGGGTGGCCCTTAAAAATTGACAAACTTGCTTTTTAAGGAGTAAATAATCTGGTGTTAGAGTACACCTTTAAGTAAATAAAATGGGATATAGAGTACTCTAACAGAGATATACATGAGTAGTATAGATACAGCATGAAGAAGACAGCCTGTTATTACCTATTAATGGATATCTTATCTAGAAAAAATGCAAAAAGTATTAATAGTATGAATAATAGTTTCTCATGAAAACATAAAAACAAATTATATAAAAAAAGAGAGAGTACGCAAGGGCCAGAGGTTGTAAAGAGCCTGATGTTTTTAGAGCATAGAGTGTCCTTTTGATAGAATTTGGGATGTAGGAGCATAGGATATACTGTTAAGATATTAGAACAAAAGGGAGGCTTGGACCAAGAGGCAAAGACTCAATCTGAAGAGTGGATAGCCAATTTATATTATTAAGATAATGTTTATAGTAGTTGTCATTAACCTGGAGGCAGGTGGGGGGGGTGATGACAAACAGAGGATTGAGATGAGATTGTCAGTTAAAAACAAAAAGGACCTGAGAGACAATATAGTGGGCAAGGTTCTTGCCTTGCGTGGAAATTACCAACTAATCCCTGGCACAGAATATGATTCCTTGAGCCCCAGCAGAGTGATATGTGAGTACATACTGCCACTCCACCTCTCTCCACATCCAATACAGGAAACAGAAGGATAAAGATTACTTTCTACTAGAACAATCAAAACTAGTTTATGAAACCATGTTTCCTTTTCCGTATATAACAACTATATATAATCAATCACTAAACATATAGCCACTATAGAAATCATTATAAATAATCAAAATAAAAAAATCTCCATTAACATATATTATCTTGTATATAATTTTAAAGCTGCGTTTGTGTTTCATTGAGCAATCCTTTTAAATACAACACTTTATAGAAATTAGTGGAAAGCCTGTCAAAATGCAGTCTTAGTCAGAGTACTAGTGGTAAGGACAGGGATGGCATTCAGCCATGATACTAGTTCTTGAACTACATTTGAGGAGCAATGGCCTAATAAAACCATTGAATTAATTTTCAGAATGATTTCACAATAAAAACTGAACAAGTGAACAATGCCTATACATATATAGATATGGATAAGAAAGGCATGCATATTTATCTTCCAGTATCCTGTAAAAGATTTGAAGGACCAGGGCAATAGTTCATAGACTGAAAGGCAAGCCTGGCATACAGAGGTCCCTAGTTTAATCATTAGACAAGACAGCAAGGTCTCCAAGCATAGAGTGTACCCCTGGAGCCCCTAGCAATGCTGGGTCCAAGCAGCATCACATTGCCTGGCCAAGAATTAAACTGGCAGGTCTGCACAATTGGGCTCAGTATTTCCAGGAGTGGTCCCTGATTACTGCTTAGGTTAGGAAGTATTCCCCCAAGCCTCCAAAAGAAGTATTATATAAATCACTTGCTAAAAATTTACAGTGAGTGGAAAGAGACTCCAGTTACCTCTTATACACAAAATCTTGTTGACACTGCCACTTAAAATCTGTGATTTATTCCAGTTATCACACCAAAGTTTATTTTTAGACTTAGGTGGTGATTTATGATAGAAAGAAGAAATGTCTGAGAAGTAAAAAATTTCTCATAAAGATTATCTTTAATGACTGTTGCAGTAATGCAATTTTCATGTTAATCTGCTCAGTTACTTCCAAGATTATATGGCATCAAACAGAAGGCCTTCATTTAGTTTATTGTTTCAAATTTTATATCTTGACCCTCTACCTAAAGCGCAAGCATATGTAAGGATGATATCTGGTCAGCTCTCAGAGCAGTCAACATCACATCCAAGAAATGTAATGGGGGTGGGGAGGTGAAGATATGAACAATGTACCTTGATTCAGAACACTTTCCTTTCCTTTCAGGGAGCAACTTTACCTGGATTCTAAGTTCTCTCATCACTTTCCTGCTACCCTGTGACACAGATGGTGTGAGGTAATTTTATGCACTCCATCTAAAAGCATCAGTTCCCCTTTTCATTGACCAATCCAGGCTGTTCACACAAAGGAGACATATTGGTGATTTATCTGGTATAGTACAAATCAAGACTAAACAAAAGCAATTCATTCCAAATCAGGACCTAGCCCTGAGCTGGAGAAACTTAGATATCCCTTGATTGTTGCAAAAGCAATCACCATTTTTTTCTATCTTGTTTTCCTCCCTCTGCACTAAAAATAGGAGGGAGTTGGAGAGACGCACAGAACAAGAAAGCAGTAAGAGATCTGAGTGTAAGAACTAGTAGAGTAGCAAGTATTTCTGTGGTATTTTTCATTTGATCAAAACTCCTTTAGGCAGTAAAAATAGAAAGAGGGAAAAATTCAAATCACCTTCAATACACAAAGTAATACAATCCTATTCATTTAACTTGGAAAATTCTATTCGAACTGAAAATATATTAGCTGCATTTTCATATAATTTATTTTAAATTAAACGATCTAAGTAACATTAAATAATGCCAACGGGTAGGTTAAAATTTGTGAAGTTTTCTTGTCCTATCATAACATTTTACTAAGATGTTTCACAATATAAAAGGCAAAATCAATGTTGGGGAAAAAATGTTCTTTTTGTTCTAGGTCTGTGTTTGGAAAATATTGCTATGTAGCATTTACGGTAACAGCTGTATGGTTAAACTTTAGGCGCAAACTGAACTGCAGAGGATCTGCTGCATAAATAAAATCCCCATGGCAACTAAATGTGCTACTAGATAACAGAGAAAAAAGGATTTATGTGTTTGCTGAGCTGTCTTGCCCTAAAGGAATTCTCCAGGCAAACGCAGGCCACCTGCCACATGTTATATTAAGCTCAGCCTTCTGGACTTATTTTCAAATCCAGAGCAAAAAGGTCTAACTACTTTTATTTGGAAGTTTCATTGTTTTTTATTGCCATCCCTTCCAAAAATAAACAATTAATTTTTCAACCTGCCTGCTATATTTTGCCCCAGATACAAAAGATAATTAATGAATTTGCTTGTGCTCCTAAACATTTTGTTGATCTTACTAAAATAACAAGCATGTGCACTATAAAAGTTCTTTTTTTAATTGTAGACCTGTAGATTCTAAAGTTTTGTTTTGTTTTGTTTTGTTTTTCAAAAAAAGAAACAGAACTTGTGTTCTCCCAGATAAAGGTAGGTTATATATAAGGAAAGAGATGGAATAGAAAAGTTTTAATTAAGAGAAAAAAAGAAAATATACCACAAGATTACATCTTCTATAAATATTTATATAAATATAAAATATTTATAGTTAGTTTTTCCTGAAGGGAAATAAGGGACACAAAACTGAGAATTTTGTAAAAGATGGTGTTATTAAAACTATTAACTCGAAATAATTACTTGGAAATGTTTTCTGCAAATTGGTTCACCTTCTTCCCATAGTCAAAGAATATTCAAAGAAACTTGGTAATCTAATATTTATATTGCTACTGTTGATACTATAAAATATTCTTAAAGCATTTTAACTGCTTTATTTAAACACATGGCTACATAAATGTTCATAATTGGGTTTCAGTCATGAATGTACATCCCCCTTCACCAGTGTGATCTTCCTACCATCAATGTCCCCATTTCCCTCCTCCACTCCAAGCTCTGCTTGTCCCTTAGACATGCATTCTGGTGTTCTCTCTCTCTCTCTCTCTCTCTCTCTCTCTCTCTCTCTCTCTCTCTCTCTCTCTCTCTCTCTCTCTTTCTCACTCTCTCTCTCACTCTCTCTCTCTCATTGTTATGGTACTTGTCATTACAGTTAGTGTTCTAACTACACTCATCATTCTTGGTGGCAAGCTTCATGTCATGAACTGGTTCTTCTGCCACTCATCTCTATGATAGTGGGAAAATACTGTCATACTGTCTTTTATTTTTCTTATGTACAACAGATGAGTGAGACTATTCTATGTCTATCTATTCCTACCCTTCTGGCTCATTTCACCCAGTATAATAATCTCCATGTCCATCCAAGTATAGGCAAATTTCATGACTTCATTTTTTCCTAATGGCTGCATAGTAATCCATCATGTAAATGTACTATAGTTTCTTTAGCCACTTATCTGTTATTGGGTATCTGGGTTGTTTCCAAATTCTGGCTATTATAAATAATGGTGTGATGAATATAGAGGTGCAGAAGGTATTTTTGTATTGTGTTTTTGTGGTCCTAGAGTATATCCCTAGAATGATATTGCTAGATCATATGGGAGCTCAATTTCCAGCTTTCTGGGGAATATCCATATTGTTTTCCAATCGGGCTGGACTAGACGGCATTCCCACCAGCAATGAATGAGAGTCCCTTTATCCTCTCATCCATGCCAGCACTGGTTGTTCTTGTTCTTTGTGATGTGTGCCAGTCTCTGTGGTGTGAAATGCTACCTCATTATTGTTTGGATTTGCATTTGATGATGATTTGCATCTGATGATAAATAATGTGGATCATTTTTCATGTGTATTTTGGCCATTTGTATTTCTTCTTTAAGAAAATGTCTGTTTGTTTCTTCTCCTCATTTTTTGATAAGGTGAGTTTTTTTTTATTTATTTTATTTTGGGCCACACCCGGTGACGCTCAAGGGTAACTCCTGGCTATGCGCTCAGAAGTCGCTACTGGCTTGGGGGACCATAAGGGACACAGGGGGATCGAACTGCGGTCTGTCCTAGGCTAGCGCTGGCAAAGCAGACACTTTACCTCTAGCACCACCTTGCTGGCCCCAGATGATTTTTTTTATTAAGTTCTGTTAGTACGTTGTATATCTTAGATATTAGCCCCCTATAAAATGGGTTGTGGGTGAATAGTTTCTCCCATTCCACAGGTGGCCTATATATCCTAGTCAGTTTCCTTTGAAGGGCAAAAGCTTCTAGGTTTAATGTAGTGCCATTGGTTTACCTCTGCTTCCACTTGCTTGAACAGTGGTGTTTCCTCCTGAAAAATGCCTTTGGCTCAATATTTTGGAGTATTTTGTCTATGTGTTTTTCTATATACCTATGACTCCAGGTCTGTTATCAAGGTCTTTAATCCATTTGGAGAGAGGTCTAGGTTCATTTTGCATTTGGCTGACCAGTTGTCCCAACAACACATTTATTTATTTATTTATTTATTTTTTTGGTTTTTGGGCCACACCCGGCAGTGCTCAGGGGTTACTCCTGGCTGTCTGCTGAGAAATAGCTCCTGGCAGGCACAGGGGACCAAATGGGACACCGGAATTCGAACCAATCACCTTAGGTCCTGGATCGGATGCTTGCAAGGCAAACGCCACTGTGATATTTCTCTGGGCCCCCAACAACACATTTTTAAAATAATTTTTATTGTGATCAATATGAATTACAAGTCTTTCACAATTATATTTAAGGTACAAAGTGACGGTGAATTAGGGCCATTCCCACCAAAAGTGTTGTCCTCCCTCCACCCCTGTTTCCAGAGTGCATCCTCTACCTCCCTCTTTTACTCCTGGGCTGCTAGACAACACTTTTTTTTTTTTTTTTTTTGGTTTTTGGGCCACACCTGGTGATGCTCAGGGGTTACTCCAGGCTATGCATTCAAATCGCTCCTGACATATAGGGGACTAGATGGGATGCCAGTGATCGAATGCAGATCTGTCCTGAGTAAGCTGCATGCAAGGCAAATGCCCTACCACTTCGCTATCACACTGGCCCCTAGCCAACACCACATTTTGAAGAAAGTTTCCATGCTCCATTTTGCATTTCTTGCCCATTTATCAAAGATTAACTGATTGTATGTCTGGGGTCATTCTCTGAATAACTCATTGATCTCAGGGTCTGTCTTTATTGCAATGCCATGCTGTTTTAATGACTATTTCTTTGTAATGCAATTTAAAGTTGGGGAAAGTGATGCTTCCCATAAAGCATTTGAATGTGTGGAAAATGTGATTATTTAAACTAGGAGATGAAAAGGGAAAAAATTCATTTTTATGTGGGAGTTCTTCAACATGATTCCTTGTAAGTAAACAGGAAGTTGGACTAAACATATGCTCATCTAAATTTGTGGACCATATAAACATTGTTCAATGAAATCATAACAATTCTCATCTGTAAAAAATCATACCTATTATTTATTCCTTAACTCTGGCCTAATTGTAGAATATTGAGATATAAATATAGGTTATGTCTTCACTAGTTAAGTGGAACTAATAATGTCACTGAATTAAACAACTTTATTCAGGAGGTCCTCTCCAATAGTTTTTCTTGAACAATAATCTTGATTTATGTTCTGAGGCTAGAGAGAGATAGTAACAAGTCTTGCCTTGCATGTGGTAAACCTAAGTTTGATCTCTGACATCCTATATAGTTCCTCAAGCACTGCCAAGAGTGATTCCAGAAGTAATCTCTGAGTAACCTCAGTTGTGAAACTGAGGTCTTTTGGATCCTTCAAAATAGCAATCTTGTCCAGAACTTATGAAAACCAATCCAAGCCTAGAATGTCCACAACCACATTAACAATCAATAATGTCAACAGTGTCATTAAAGTTCTATTCTCTTATGTTGTCCTTGAATTAGAAATTTTGTGCGGGGCTAACTAAACAAAAACGTTAACTCCTAGCAGTGTTTAGGAACACTCCAGAGTAGGGAATCAAACCAAGAGGTTCACACACAAGTGCAAAACAAGTGTTCTTATTAGGTACACATTTTTTAGGAAGGAAGACAGTTTTTATTAAAACTTACATAGAAAGATATGGGGGGATAATATAAGAGAGAAATACATATTTAAGAGAGAACACAGGTTTCTCAAAGAAGAAATACAGATGGACAAAAGGTACATGAAAACAATATTCCACATCACTGATTATCAGGGAAATACAAATCAAACTGACAATGAGACATTATCTCACACCAGAGACTGACACACATCACAAACAATAACAACCAATGCTGGTGTGGATGTAGGAGAAAGGACTGGCATTCACTGCTTGTGAGAATGTATACTGGTCCAGCCTTTTTGAAAAACAATATGAATATTCCTCAAAAAACTAAAAAATAAGATCCCATATAATCCAGCAATATCACCCTTAGGATTAGATCCTAGGAATCCAAAGACACAATGCAGAGAAGCCTTTTGCATTCCTAGGTTCATCGCAGCACTATTTACAATAGCTAGAATCCGGAAACAACTCAAGTGCCTAAGAACAGATGAGTAGATCTATACCATGCAATACTAAACAACTGTTAGGAAAAATAAAATCATAAAATCTTCTTATACATGGATGAGTATGGAGAAAACAATGCTAAGTGAAATGAGTCAAAGGGAGAGGGATAGACATAGAATAATCTCACTCATTTGTGGAATATGAAAAAAATATAATAAATGGAAATACTATACAGAAACTATAAAGATGAGGGCCAGGAGGACCAGTCCATGGGAGAAAGCTTGCTATTTACAAATAATGGAACAGTGTAGTTAGGGTAGAGACAATGATAGTTGGAACTGATCACTCTGGACAAAAATGTGGTGCTGATAGGAAATGAAGTGATATGCATGGTCTCCTTCATTAACAATAGTGCAAGACAGAGAATCTAAAAGGAAAAATAAAGGGGAGAATTAGAGAGAGAGAATGAGAGAGAGAGAGAAGTAAAATGGCTGCCCAGAGGCAGGCAAGGGGGAGAGGAGAGAGAGAAAATGGGACGATTGGTGGTAGGAAATGTGCGATTGTGAAGTGTGTTGTCCAATGTATGACAGAACAATTTTGTAATCACAATGTTTAAATCACGTAATAAAAAAAGAAGAGTGGAAACAGGCAAGCAAAAAAACAGACAAGCAAACAAGTTGCATACACAAGGGAGAATGTGGGCTTTGAGAATAAGACAATTTGGGGTTGGTATATTTCTGGTATAGGGTTTCCCAGTGAAGTTCAGGGTACCCCCTAACTCTACACTCAAGAATTACTCTTGGTAGTGCCTAGGTGACCCTATGGGATTATGGAAACTGAGTCCAGGTCAGCTGCTTGCAAGCATACATACTACTCGCTGTACTATTTCTCTGGTCTATGAGCCAAATTTATATGGTCTTACATTCCTAATTACTTTGTTGTGGTCATGAAATAGTACCACTTCTTTTTTTTTTAAATACATTTTTATTGTGACCAAAGTACATTACAGATCTTTCACAGAATTGTTTATGGTACATAGTGGCAATGAATGAGGGGCATTCCCACCACCAGTGTTGTCCTCCCTCCACCCCTGTTCCCAGCATGTATCCCATATCTCCCTCCTTTACCCCCCAGAATACTAGTGTAACTGGTCTCCACTTTACAGCTTGGGTATCTAATCTGCTGTCATTGGAGATAAAAAGGATAAGAAAAAAGGAAGAAAAAATTTGGTAGCAACTACCAAAAAAAAGAAAGAAGAGAAAAAATAAAAAGGAAAATAAAGAGGGAAGAAAAAAATAAAAAAAATAAAAAATAAAAAATGTACTCAGGCAAAAAAAAAAATCTTCAAATAATAACCACAAGAGTGAAAAAGAAAGAAAAAAGTGGAAGAAAAAAAGAAAGGGAAAATAAATTCAAAAACTAACAAATCAAAACAAAACAAGAAAAGAAGGGGTGCTGGAGTGGCAGGGTTTGGCGTTGAACCCACTTTTTTTTTTTTTTTTTACATAGGCAGAGTAAGCATTGGGGAAGAAAGGGAATTCCTGTGGCCTAAGAGATTCAGGGTTTCTCCATCTTTGAAGCATACCATCATGGGATCAACCACTGGCTCCATATATACTCATTACCCCATCCCAAGGGCTTTTTTGTGGTGCCAGGAAACTTTCCTCTCAGTTGTGGGTGAGAAAATCAAGCGAAATAGCACCACTTCTAAAGTCAATCTTCTACTTCCTGTTTCTTCAAGCCTCTGCAGTTCATAATACTGCAAATTTTTCATTTTTGAGAAAGTTGTGACCTGCAGTAATATATATACATACATACACACACATATATACATATATATATATCAGTAGAACATGCAACATCCTGTATTTTATGTTGCATGTTCTACTGATGAGGCCTTCTTCATATTAGAAGTTGCTTCTCTCATTACTCGAGGATGATTGGCTTTCTCCTGAATTATCAAAATGTCATGCTTTATTTTACCATTAAGTACAACTATACATACAAGGTAAGCCAAAATAAATCTGTTAAAAACTTACTGCTGCAGCATTAAGCAACTATTGGTCTTAGAGGAGTTTACATGTTGATTGCATTTATGTGAACATACTTTTCAGTCATTACTGAAAACTATTAGAAGTCTTGAATATTTGTCAAATATCCAGATCTTTGTAAGGTTTTACTTACATATCATTGTCTCACAAATTATCAATAGCCCAGCTTCTTCCTGCTTGAACCCATGTGTACTTAGTTTTGAATTCTGAGTTCCATTTTAAAAAATGGAAGACTTGTGCTAAATTAAAACTTAAAAACAATGCAGGCCTTCAATAGTGAACTTTTTTAATGATTAAAATTCAGACTAGTCATTTTGCTGTTTTGTTGAAAAACCTTCGCATTAATAATGGAATATTAACGTAATAAAGGAATATTGCTCCTGGCAATATACATTATGAAGTGAATTGGTTTGTTTTGAGAATTATTGTTGTAAACTTAATCTAAGAAGATAACAGGATCATTCTGAAAATAACTCTAACTTACTTCATTGGAACGAACTAGACTCTGACAATATAATGCCTATGAAACTTTTGCTATTATATTCTCAATCACCCTTCTGTGTTCACCCGAAAACCACATAGGTTCTTGCCCAGAGCTCCATGAGGCTCTCCAGAGTAGATATCACACAAAGGTTTCCAGAAGGAGGCAGAAGGGACTTTCTCTGTGAACTTCCTGCCTGGTTCAGTTAAAGTCCACACAGGGTCTCTTCACTCTAAAAGTGGCAGGCAGCTCAATCCAATAGAAGCAACTGAACTCGATTTGTAGTTTTTCTTTTTCTAACACTGACAAAATCAGTCTCATCTCTGCCTCTTCAAACACACTCAGCAAAGGTTAGCAATCGTTAGAGGTCTGGTCTTAGACTCAGTGTCACTCCTAGAAGTTTCTAAATCTTTATTTATTGTAAACCTTTTCTCCTGCCTTTTCCCACTCTATACCCAACCAGCTTTGGTGTTAGGTTTTTTTTTTGTTGTTTTTTTTTTTTGTTTTTGTTTTTGTTTTTCCCATACCTGGTTAAATGTTTATGTCAGAGTTCTCATTTGATTCTTTAGGTTAGCACTGGACCTACTGAATAATTATTTATTCATTACATTCACATCCAATACCTAGTATAGTTTCTGTGTGCTGATTAAATCTACTGATAGAGAACTGTGTGTAGTGAGTGCATTCAATTAAAACTTCAATTTTCCAAAGAATGTTTTAATGATCATTAATACTAAAAGATATGTTTTTTAAAGCGAAAAAAGAAGGGAAGGTTTTTGTGTTAACAAAGGCTAGGGCTGGGGCCAGAGCGGTGTCTACCTTGTGCATGCTAGCCTAGGATGGACCATGGTTCGATCTCCTGGTGTCCCAGATGATCCCCCAAGCCAGGAGCGATTTCTGAGTGCATAACCAGGAGTAACTCCTGAGTGACAACAGGTGTGGCCCAAAACCCAAAAAAGGCTAGGGTAACAGCCTATTACAATTTACCCATAATCTATCACTCTGTAATTTAGGAATGAATGAATCAAATGCTTTAAGAAACCCTACCACATAAATGGTTTAACTCTTATGTTTCTTTTCTCAATTTATTTCTACTGAAATCCTTTAAGGCAATTCTTAACATCATGGAATTTGGATTGATAATATGATTTAGAACATATTAATGTAGCTACCTCACTGAATTGAATATTCCCTTTACAACTCCAGTAAAATTATTTTTACTATACTGGTTGACTGTGAAAGTTAAACACATTATGTAATACTAAGAATACTATTTTTAAATATTCAAATAGAAAAATAATACACAACCATAGTATTTATATAATTTCATGTAAATATATATAACAGATATAATTTGCTACTTCTTTTTTGGTTTTTGGGCCACACCCAGTGATGCTCAGAATTTACTCCTGGTTATCCACTCAGAAAACGCTCCTGGCTTGGTGGACCATATGGGATGCCAGAGACTGAAACCAGGTCCATCTTGGGTCAGCCACATGCAAGACAAATGCCCTATCGCTGTGGTATTGCTCCGGCCCTGTTACATAAATTTGGTACTAATAGTTTGGTACTTTTAAATCATTATAAACAGTATAATACTCCTTATAATATTCTGTAAACATAGCAAATTAAGATTACTGGGAACTCATAGCCAGGACATAGAAATAGTCTTCTTATAAAGATTTTGTAACTGAGTTTTATTTAAGTTGATCTATTTGCATTTATAAGAACTAAAATTAACATCGGAATTAAAGATAAAATGCTAAGAGTACATGACTTTATAGACATAATTTTGAAAAGATTCATATAATTTTATAAACACCACAGCTGTACAATGTGAAAAGGCCTATCCCAAATTCATCTGTGCTCAGTAAAATACCTGCAAAACAATCAAAATTTATAATTATAACCACCACAAGATGTTACAATTCAATTACACAATTATGCAGGACATATACATACAAATAAAATCACATTATTTTTCTCTATATGAGAGAGTGTTTTATGGAACACACAAAAATCTATACTGAGGCATATTGTAATAATTTTGGTATGTAAATATGTGGTTATACTATAGACTTTGTTCCATTCATTCTGTAAATATAATTATGAGAAGCAATAACAGTAAGAATAAGGGATGTGAGAGAATAACTGCTGGAGTATACCTTTATCTAGGGTTAAACACATAGCAGCTTATTTATAACAAGAAGTAAACTAAAAGCCTGCAACTCCATTTTACATAAACCAAAAATGAGGTTCCAAGGTTTAAAAGCCTTCTTCTTATTATGTCATTTCTATTTGCTGGAGTCAGAATTTGAAACTACTTTCTAACTCATGCATGTTGGCCAAGTACCCCTTCTGTGATACAATTTTGAATTAGTGTAGATCTTTGAAACAGAAAATGACTGTGGCACTATATAGATGTTTCACTGAATTGCAAAATTGGTTCAGGCAACATGTTTCTTTATTATTACTAGGAATAGTTTATTGGGATTTGTAATAAATCAAATCAAAACTGTAAAGAAAACATGATAAACAAAATTCCCTTCACAACCATATTAGAAATATATATATATATAAGTTTTACTTTAACTTGATCTTTGTTAGATGCGATCACATAAAATACTCCACCAATAGATATGACAAATGCACTTTATATTTCAATGTGTCAAACCATTTCAATACTCAGAAACTATGTTGAAGCTGGCAGGCAAGCAGACTATATTAAATTTTTCTCTGGAATCTACTTCAATTCTAGACTGAATTATTGGAATTTTAGTGACCCTAAAAAAGGCTGTCAGGAGTGATATTCACACAGAGTTTTCAAATCTAATGCTCTATTACACATACTTCACATAAAATAATATAGTTTCAATATAAACAAACCAGTCAAAACAGCACTCTATTTGTTCTTGTAATTTTCTACACATTTTGATATTGATTTGTCACAGCAGATTCTTAAATATATTTTCTTCTTAAGAAAAGATTCAGGCTGGGGGGCAGGCGGAAAAAAATAAAAAAAAGACCAAAAAAAAAAAAAAAGAAAAAAAAAGAAAAGATTCAGGCTATATTTTTCAACTCAAGAGTTTGTTTGGATATGATATAGTTATGTTTGCCAAAAATGTTTGTTTTGTTTTTAAGACATATTAGCACAATAAACAGGTGGCTAATAGCTATTAAAAACCTGGATTTTTCAAAATTACCTTTTATTTATTTATGCACCTAAAGAAAGTTGACTGTGATTTTCAACAAAGTAAAACCAGTTACAGTAGAAGTAAAATTAGCTACGTTGCCATCAGTAAAATTTAGGATGTATCACTCCCTTCTCCAATTTTTAAAACATCAAACTTTACTGCATGGATATCCTAGAAAAATAGAAATTTTCAAATTTACTCTTGAAATTATTCTATTCTTTAACCCCTTTATTTGCTCCTCCCCAGAAATGTGTATATATTCCATATATAGATCCATATATTTTTTTGCTATTATTCCTGTTGTTGCCTAACACAATAACCAGCACAATGTTCCTAGTAAGGATAGTTACATTTCAAGAAGTATCAATATAAGAAATCTTGAAATTAAAAGTAGTATGCCAATGGGGCAAACACATCCCTTTAAACTCAATAGAAAATATCCTTTTTACACTTTTTAACATTTTCAGCCATAGCTAAAATATTAACTTGATCTATGGATTGTCTAGGCAGATTGTGGCAGTTGAAGAAGGAGCCAGAAGGAAGCCATGTTCACCGGCTTGGCTCAGGAGGCAATTGCCTGGTTAAATCCTGTGCTTCATCCTGATAAATAAAGAACCAGAAGCACCCACCTCATCTGTTCAGAGGCATTAGGACAATAGCAACACAATGACCTATGTCTGTCTCCCCATAACTCCCAGGAATAAATATAAGAATTAACACACAGGAACCCAGCTGATGGCTAAGAGCCTAAAAGTGTATATACTGCAAGCTGAAGGCCATTAATTCCAGGACTGGTTAACATTCAGGTGTCTGCAATTCCTGCAGCTAAAAAGAGCTAAAACGTGCCTAACCATTGGCAGGCACCGCAAAAACAGATGAGTGAGCACTACAGCTGGAAGTGCTGTTTCCGAGTGAGTCTGTAAGCACCAGAAGGTTCTGGATCAATGCCAGCAGAGATATATAAGCTCATCCACAAAACTTTGTGACCCCTAGTGAGCAACAAAGCTTCCAGTCCAGCCCTGCAACCAGGTGTGGCACCTGGTAAGCATCTCTACCCATGTGTATGCAGTTCCAGTTCTCACAACAGCCGCAATCAAGGGAAAGGTGGAAGAAATGCACATGCACACATATACGCACATATACACACATATGCCCACACCACATGCATACACACACAGTTTCCAAAAGTTCATTTTAAGATCCTCACATTCTCATTACAACAAGGGAGAGTCATTCTTGTTAAATGATATTCAGAAATAAAGTACTAGTGAATGATGTTATTAATTTTAAAGTGTTCTTTATGTGAATTGAAGCCCAGTGTGTGGACTTCATGCCTGTCTTTCTGTGCAGAGAGTAGATATAGCTGCTTGGCAGGGCAGGGATGTGTAGTTCAGTGGTAGAAATTTGAGCCCTACCGCCATAAAAACCATACAAAGCAAGAACAGCTGCCTGTGAATTATTTTCCATAAACAAAATTATCTCTAAAATTAATAATTATCATTATTATCTTACAATTAAAATAACATTTATTTCTCTTCATTTAAAATCAGGTCTATGACAACTGTGACTGAGCAGAACTTTTCCTAGGACTATAAAGAAAGACCTTACTCTAGGCCTCATCCTAGGATCTGGCAAAAACCAAGATCTCTAATGACAGAAGAATGATTTTGACAACCACAACTGAACAGAACTTCTCCTGAGATCATAAAGACCTTGGGGTTAGACAACCAACATGCCTGGAGCCTATTGTCAGTCTTACGACAGTATGCTTCATGTTGGAGATACCCTTTATCTCTGAGGCCAATGAAATTTTCTTTCTAATTTCCCCAACGTTTATTGCACCTATGCAAGAAAAATAAAATCTTGCTACATCTGCCCCCCTTTTTACTTATATCTTCTAGATAGGGGCTCCTGTCTTTTTCATAGAACCTTAGAACTTGAATCATTTTTTGCCTCATATTTCTATATCTTTCTACATATTGATAAAAGAAAAAAAAAGTATATGGGACTCAGGGGCCAAGTGGTATCAGGAGCACTGAGTTAAAAAAATATCAGATCTGAATGCCCAAGCCAAAGTCAACAACAATAGAATCAAGAAACTCAAACTATAACAAACTAAACATAAAATGGACCTGTTGCACTTATAATCTGGGGACTAAGAGTGGAGGTTTTAGATGCATGCTGGGAACTATAGTGGACAAGGTCAAGACTGGGGGTGGGAATGGCCATGATTCACTATCACCATATGCCTAAAATACAACTGTGAAAGACTTGTGATTCATAATAGTCTCAATAAAATAAAAAATCAGGTCTTTTGAGTGCAAAAAGAACAGGAGTTTGGGCACTTGCTTGACATGCAGACAACCCACATTTGATTTCCACCATGGCAAATGGTCCTTTGAGTCACTCCTGGAATAAGACATGAGCACTACTGTGGACCAAAACAAAACCAAAATATCAAATAAAAAAGAAAGTCTCCTGAACCATGAAGATAGCTTAAAGGATCATAGTGCATGACTTGCAGGAATGAGTTTCAGGTTCAACTGCAGCTATCCGTAGTCCCTTGTATGCACTACCAGGCCAAACCTCAAGGGTCCATCAGGTTGTGGCCCAAAGGAGGAGAAAAAAAAATCAAGTCTTTGGTGGCAGTCTGAGGCACAGACAGCTATCCACCTTTTTTCCTCCAAAAGGTTCAACCATTTAATCAAAAGATTTGCTAATGTGTTGTTTATCCTTTTATCTGTATAATTTAATTGACAAAATATCTGATAAATGGCAATCCTGATAATGTCAATTTAGTTCCAGTTAGGATAAGCTTGACTCACAAGACTGAGATAAATGTACAAAGTATTTAGAAAACTTGGATCTAGGCTGACAAATTGGCTTTTGGCAAAGGGGTGGAGGAGAAAAAAAGATTTCTCTTGATAGCTTCTTTAATCCATGGGTCCATCTTGGTAGTCAATTCATGAGTGAGTGATAAGAATGTATTAACTGCACAAAAAAAATAGCATTCCCCTCAGAATAATGTTTGCTGGATTTAAAAATTAAGGCTACTTTTTCTTATTTTTTTCCTTCTATTTAAACACTGTGATTATAAAGTTGTTCGTGATTTTCAGTCTTACAATGTACATGACCCATTCCTGCCACTAATGTACCGTTTCTCTCCTACCCTATCCCATGCCTGTGGGGCAGGCATTTTACTTCTCTCTCTTTCACTCACTCTCTCCTTTTCTCTTTTCCTCGTAGACACTGTAGTTGCTACTATTGCTAATTAAGAAATGCCATGCATCTCACTTAATCTCCCCATTCAACACCCAGAGTTTGTCCAGATGATCAGTTACAACTATCATTGTCACAACAGTCCCTTCTCTACACTTCTCTACCCTAACTGCACCGTCCCACTTATTAGTCCCTTTTTTTACCCTAACTGTATCCACTCCAATATTTGTGGGAAGCATCCTACTATGTACTATTCCTCCTGCCCCCATCTCTATTGTCTCTAATATTACCTAACTATCCTTTTTTTTATATTCTACAACTGAATGAGATTATTCTATGTCTATCCCTCTTCCTCTGATTCATTTCACTCAGCATAATACTCTCCATATCTATCCATGTATAAATGGATTTCATGACTTCATTTTTTTCCCTAACAGCTGTATAGCATTCAATTGTGCATATGTACCACAATTTCTTTATCCACTCATACGTTCTTGGGTACTTGGGTTGTTTCCAGATTCATGATATTGAAAATAGTGTTGCATGGAATATAGGAGTGCAGAGGACTTTTCTGTACTATGTTTTTGTGCTCCTAGAATATACCCCTTGGAATGGTATTTCTAGATCATATGGAAGCTTAATTTGTTTTTTTCTTTTAGTAATATCTATTGTTTTTCAAAATGGATGGACTAGTCAACATTGCCACCAGCAGTAAATGAGAGTCCTTTACTCCCCACATCAGTCTAAGGCTACTATTTTTTTAACAAAATGATTTGCAAAATACAAGGTAAAATAAATCTATCTTAAAGTAAAAGCATCAGTATAAATTAATGTCTTTAGCAAGAACCTGAGACTTTGAACATAGAAATGACAGAGAAGATTCAATCTAGACCTTCCTGTCTCTAGAAAGTGCAAAACTAATGCAAACTGATCTTTACTAAGACTTACTTTATTTTGTGGATCTATCCAAAAAGCACAGTCAAGATGTTCAATTTATCACTGTATCTAGAAATTTAAGAAGTGACAACAAACATTTCTTCACATAATCTACTTTCAAAACAAGCTAATCAGAGATACTAGTCAAGCAGATTACTAAAGATACATCAGCCCCATTGTGCCACTAATAGGTTCTTCTTTAAGGCTTCATTTCATTATTTAAAAAGTCTAATTTTATTCATTTTCCAGAAATAATATATTTTCAATATGTGTGCCTGCATTATACAATAGCTCCAATAGCTACAACTATTCCCTTTTTAAAGGACTAGTCTTGGGTGGAGAGATAGCATGGAGGTAGGATATTTGTCTTGCATGCAGAAGGACGGTAGTTTGAATCCTGGCATCCCATATAGTCCTCCGTGCCTGCCAGGAGCAATTTCTGAGCCAGGAGTAACCCCTGAGCACTGTCAGGTGGGACCCAAAAATCTATATAAATTAATAAATAAAGGACTAGTCAATTTTAGAACTAGGTAGTGCCTAGTTCTATAATTGACCTGCATATCTATATATTGTCTGACTCAATGTAACAAGGCATTGGTTTTGCTGTGCATTAGTACCCTGTGAAATCTAGCCTATGGTTTTAGTAAAACACAGTGGGGGAAATCAGTAAGTATATATACAAGTTCAAACATAAAGGTGAGTTTAGAACTGAACAATTGCTCTTTTAAACATAAACATATACAATAGAAGATCAGAATGTGTGAACAACCATCATTGTGGAAATTCTTTACTGGTTCTTCCTCAGTTTTCTTTTTTTGTTGGATTGTTTTGTTTTGGAATCTCACCCAGCAGTGCTCAGTGGTCACTCCTGGCACATTTTGGTGATCACATTGAGTGCTGTAAATCAAACCTGGGTCAGGTACATACCAGGCAAACATCCTGCCTGCTATAAAATCACTATGGTCCCAATTTTCTCATCTTTATAAAGGAGTACAAGATAGAACTCAGGCCATTTATAAAGATATTAGGATTCAATGTACCTTCTTCAACTTAAATATTAAAAACATATACATAAAATACCAATGATATAATCAATATGATTAGTACCAATACTCAATAAGCCATAAATTTTTATCTCAGTATCTAACAAATATGAGTCACATAATTTGCATTATTCTAGGACATTTATATTTCTTCATATTAACCATAAGCATGTAGATAAACACCTTAGGCACACACATTTCTCCTCCAAGTTACCTGAGATGCTATCATACACAATAGTCCTTTTATGTTTTGACTAGTGTTCTTTCCACTTTCCAGCTACTTTTTAATGACTGAAAAGCACACAGTTGTGTTGCACTTCCATTTTCATGGTGGTGCCAAAGGGAGGTCATACAGCTTTCATGCTCAGCCTAAGTGCTCAGCAGAGTTCACACATGTGAATAGCCACCCATGCTTGCCACATTTACTTCATTTGAGTCTCCTACACATCCTGTTAGTTGGGGTCACAATGACTATGATATACTCCCTGATCTGCACTACAGATCACATACTCACCTGAAGCATGGAGAGTTTCAGATGACAAAGCTGCCAGGACTGCACTCTGTGCATAAAAACAGCGCTAGGGACAAAAGTCATGATCCCACTATTGGAAGGCAGACACTTTTAGTCCTTGAGTCATCCCCCAGACTCAGAACCTATTCAGGATGATTTCTCAGGTTAGTTAGGAAACTCTGCCTTAATAGCAATAGGTCCACCCCGATTATTCAGGCTGATATGTCTAGTGAATACATATCTGTATCTTCATCAACTAAACTGTGTCTGCAAAGTCAAATAAACCATACAAGAAAATGGGCACCATATTTTTATTTTAAAATCTATCCCTCGTGTGAAGCATACTCAATTGTCTGATAAATTGGTTAAAATCAGTGCCCCTAGAATTGAGTCACTGAAGAGTCTATTTCTGTCACAATATTAAATGTGTCATGTAGCAATTGTACCTAATGAACTTAATGTGGCTTATGGCCATGCACTGCTTGCTCTCAGAAACAAAATCACAATGTTGCTGTGCCTGGCCAATTGGCATCCAACACTCTCAGTAGAGGCACACAAGCCACTAAATGCTCCATTCTGGCCTCTGGTTAATGCAGTTTTATTTCATGTCTTCTCTAAAATGGAAGATGTTTGTACTAAAATGCTCGATCATTTTAAAAAATAAAAACAGCCACAGCCAAATCAGAGGTTGTTTTTTTTAACAAGATCAGTGCAAGTTAAAATTTTAGAAGTCCCAATAGTATAGCTGAAGAGCAGCCTCAAATGAGATTCCTTGCCAAAGCAGTGATTTTTACTCATGTGAAGAGACAAGAAATCAACCTCAGAAGAAAAATATAAAAATAGGATAAGAAAAAAAATAGGATAAGAACTCATACATTTTTATAATACAGGGGCACCTCCCACCTTGAACATGTCATGTGGTCCCAAATTAGACTCCATATGATTAGACAGCGACCATCCAATCCTGAAGCTTATATCTCAAACATAGAACCAACACAATTCTCCGCAATAGCTCCAGGAACCTCTGAGACATTCTTAATACTCTCTCCTTCAGGACATTCTTAATATTGCTCTGACACCAACAAGTGCCAGTTTTGATATGACTTTCTGACAATGAAGAAATGACAACAACTTGGTCTAAGAGCAGGTTGTCTTATCTCACCACCTAATGATAAGATGAAATCAGAAAATACATCATCCTTTGATCTGTGCAAAAAAGCCAAGGTCGCTAACTACAGAAGACTGACTGTGACAACCATGACTGGGCAGAATCTATCCCAGGGTCAATAAAAAAAAAAAGACCCTAGTCTAGGCTTTGGCCTAAAACCTGTACAACAACCAAGATCTCTGATTCCAGAGGCTGGACTGAGACAACTGCAACTGAGCAGAGCTTCTAGAAACATAATGAAAGACTCTATCCTAGGCTTTGCCCTAGGATCAGTGCAAAAACCAAGACCACTAACTACAGAAGACTGATTAAAACAACAGTGATGGAACAGAACTTCTAAAACCATAAAGATTCTATCCTAGGCTCCATCCTATGACCTGTGAAAATACCAAGATCTCTAGTTACAGAGGCCTAATTTTATCATCCATGACAGAGCGGAAATATTCCAGACATCACAAAAGAGGAGAGAATAAGAGCATGTACAAAGTCTGTAGTTATACCATGACAGTATACTTCAAGGATGGAGAAACCCTGTATCTCTTAGACCAAGGGAATTCTCTTTCTAATCTCCCCAATATTTACTATGTCTATGCAGGAAAAAAAGCATAAATTAAAAATTTTTGTTATTGTTGTTGCTTGTTTTTGTTTTTTGTTTTTTGTTTGTTTTGTACTTCATTTTTTATCTCAGGACCATGATTATTGTTTGGTTGTTGTTTTTATTGCTGTGGTGCTTTGGGGGGGGTTGTTTGATTTTTTTTTGTATTCTTGCTGTTTTACTTCCTTTTCCCCTTTCTTCTCTTAAATTGATATTTAGAGCCTCTAGAAGGACTCCTCTCATTTTTTTTGCTTGTTTGATTTTTGCCCCTCCCTTTTTATTTCCTTTTTTCTTTTTTTAGTCTTTCCTTCTAACAGGACCACATAACTTGAACCATCTTGTTCTGCTTCACAAATTAAGGGAGAAATAATGGAGGGTAACAAGACCAAACAGTCATATGAACATCGAGTAGAAATGAAAAATGATCAGACTTAAACGCCAAACCCAAAGCCAACAACAGAATCTGTACCCAATCTACAACAAGCTAGACAAAGAGGGGACAACCACTTATACTAGCAGCCCAGGGGAAAAGGCGGGGGGTCTGGGAGGAATGCTGGGAACAGGGGTGGAGGGAAGACAACATTGGTGGCGGAATGCCCCTGATTCAATGTCACTATGTACCTAAAATATTACTGTGAAATATTTATAGTCCACTGTGGTCAAAATAAAAATTATTTATAAAACAAACAAACAAAAATATCAAGAATGTTCAAAATCACTATATCACTTTAGGGAAACTTTTGGAACAGAACTTGAGCCATATCATGATGCTCAACTCCACTTGATGTTCAAGGTCCAAGTGTTACTGAGTGTTAGAACAAGATTCTTCTGGTGTTTACAGAAATGAAATCACTGGACACTGAGATGCAATGGCTGACATCACAGTAAGCCTGCAATGTAGCTGGATACTCATATCGATTTTTTACACTCTTCTGTAGTTTTGCCTTTTTTCTTTCTTGTTTCTTGTTGAAAACAGATTTCATTGGGTTTTAGGAGTAAACACAAGCTTTTATTGTCAAAAAAGTTTGTTTTCTCCTCTTACAATACATACCCTTTTCCTCCTTTCTGTAACAATGGGAGTTACCTGCTCCACACTGTTACGACTGCAGCTCCTCCTCCCTGGACCTAAAACACAGAATCTCACTCTGAAAAAAATGTAAGTATGACCGTAATTAACATACCTCACTTTCCAAACAAAAGGATCTCTGACTCCCTACATAGACTGCAGAAAATCTATAGAAGATGGTCTTCAGATTCCTCTAATATTTTCAACACAGTCCAGACTGTGCTCTTCTGTACCTGAGAAGATGTACCCTCAAAATAAAACTTGAATGACTAAAGCAGAGGGAATTAAAATTTCACAATGCAAATAAATATTTTCAATTGCTTTTTGTTTCTATCTTCAAGGATGCTATTTTCCTACAACTGATTATCACTATAAAGTGGATTTAGCACTTTTAACCCCAAGGACAACAACTTTTGTGAAAGCCAAAACTCAAAAAAATAAATTGAACTTTGCAATACCGCCACTTAAGTAAACCAGGCACTAGAGTAACAACAGACATCAGTGCTCTGGTGAAGGTTGACTGGATGTCTGCATAGCACAGAGGCAAAGTGGACAAATAAAAGTGAGAACTTGACATAGGCACAACAAGGTCAAACAATAAGTTCCTGGGGGAAAAAGAGTCAGGTGTTCTACTGACCTACTGGCCAGTCTCCAGATGGGAAGAACATTTCCAATATGCATGAGAAATCGGCTTATTTTCTAAAGCCAACCAAAAATGCTATAGTAAATTCTGGTTTTATTCCTTGAGAGTGAGCCAGGCCAGAGGCAAGGATAGAAAATTCTCTACTTGTCACCAGTGTTTGATTTGCAGGGCTGCTGAGCTACAGCATAGAGAAGTTATATCACATTCCCACTACCTTACCTCAAATTTTATATGTGGTACATTTATTGCTATGTGCTGATATTTATAATACATATTCTGGCTTAAATTTCTTGAAAACACATAACAATTACCATTATCCTTTTTAGAATAATAACATGCCTGCTTTCAAATAACTGAATGAAGGAAACACTTTTATGCCTGCATGCAGATTGCAAGATGGAAAATAAGAATTTATGATGTACCCCTCCAATACTACTGGCTGTGACACAAGTGGCCCTACACCTGAACACAGAACCTCAGGCACTAATTTCCTAGCTGAGTATAAGAAAAAGAGGTCTATTTCCCAACCATCAGCTCCACTGTGACTACTACACAACTTTTACCATTATAACAATGGCCACATACACACACACACACACACACACACACACACACACACACACAAATACCTGCTTCTACCTGTTAACACAAACAGAAGATAAACAATAACCTTGATAAATCTGATTTGGGGGCTAAAGGATAATAATGCAGTTAGGATGAATGTTCACCATATAATCTCCAGAGCGTTGTGAAGAACAGTGTAGGAGGACTCCAAGTACTTATGGGTTGGTCTAGGTAAACTGGAACCAGAGCAGCATCACATTCTCAGGCCCATGCACTGAACCCCTTCTTAGCCCTATTCCTGAGTATTATATGGGAGGCTCCATCACTTAAAAACAAATTGATTTAATTGAGTAGACCACAAACTTTTAAATAACTGAGGTAAGCTTTCTTGTTTTGATTTTAATCAAATACTCTAAGGAAAATCTGTCAGAAGCCATTTATCTTCTTAGATCATATATTCTTTCTCTTCATTCCCCATCATACCCAGTGCTAATACCAGGCTACCACATTCCCAATGCCAGCATACCAGCAGCAGAAATATCTCTATGCAGTATATTTCTGACTTGGCTTATCAGGTCTTGTAGACTGTCTTTCGTTTTCTCCCTCTTAGAAGGTACTCCAATGAAATTAATAAGAGCAGCTAACTGTCACTGGATACTTACTATATGTCAGGTACTTTATATGATAATTAACTTAGGCCTCTAAGCAGCTCCATAAATTACTTCTATTGTTATCTCCATATTACAGATGAAGAAGCTCTGGCTTCTATGAAGAAACAATGGTTTCCAAAGTGAAGCAACTAGCTCACAGTCATAAGATTAAAAGTGTCATGACTCAAATCCAGGTATTCTACTTAACTGGAATATTTATGCACCATAGTATGTGGTTCTATGTGGCAGGATGGTTTCTCCCAGTACTCCCCAATGCCGTCCACCCCCACTCCCTCATTCTCTACTCCAAAATCAGACCTTGTAAAATCATCTTCAATCTCTGCTCTAATATGATGGTTCAGAGCAACCTCATCCATATTTTCACAGTAAGGTTCTATGAGCAAAATATGTATACAGAGTGTCTCAGGAAGGTAGATTGGAAAGATTGGAGGCAAAATACAAATTTACAGATTGATTAAAATCAAAACAGTGTATTCTGAGATGAGGTCTAGATCAGAGCAAATTTGAGAATCATTGAGGTGATTATTTTCACCAGGGAATAGCACCTGATAGAATATTTATGTAAGAGAATGATGCCTCCATTTACAGTTTTAAAAACTGGGTAAATGCCCATTCATATACTGAAATAGGGAACAAGGAAAAAGTGATCAGTTAAGGTAGAACTGAAAACAGTTCCATTTGAGAGTGAAAGTAACCATGATTACCAGACATCCATGAACATTCAGTAAGTCTGAAGTCTGAAGAGAAAATGGAAGTGACTTTAAAATTTTGTATCAAGAATAATTTAAGTAAAGAATGTGAAGAGTATTGCTCAAGATTAAATATGCAACTATGCCTCCAATAGTAAATATTTATTCTATTAAAATTATCCATAGGCTCAACTAACAACATACTTTCTGTGACTACAGTGTGTGATTCTAATGAATATGTGATTCATTTTCTTCTACTGAAGAATTACATTAGACATGTTATTTGTAATACTACACATAAATTTATTGATAGAAATATTTAAATCTTTAAAATATATTTCAGCTACTATGTATACTATAATATAGTGCTGAATTTATCTATCTGGGTTTTACAATTCTAATGCTTAGATGTCCACAAATTCTTACTCTGTGCTTATGTTTCTCAATTATTTTGTGTTCATTAGAATATGTCAATTATCCCTCTTCCTCTAAATTGTGTATTATTTTTAAATATAAGGGTATGTAACTTCTCTTTTTTATATAAATATTTTAATAGCTCCAGTAATAACTAGCATTTTTAAATTTATTAAATGGCTCTTCTGTTTTTCTTTTCATTGAAAAGATATTGAAAGTAAAGAGCTCGATGATTGTCTCAAACACCCTTGGCCATAGAGTATAGCGAGGAAAAGGAAAGAAATTGAGGAGAAACACAAATGTAAAAGGATGGAGGCCAAAAGCCAAGTGGTCTCAGGTGCATTGGCATTGTTTTTAAAAAAAGGACAGAACTAAATATTCAATCCAAATGGAATCAAGAGAACCATACTTTAAATATCTAAACTTAAAATGGGCCTGTTATACTGGCAGGCTAGGGGTCAAGGAGTGATATGTGATGCTCTCTGGGAACACTGGTGAGGTCAACACTGGCGGTGGGATTGGCCCTGATAAACTGTACGTCTGAAACTCAACTATGAAGGACTTTGTAAATCATAATGGTTTCAAGAAAAGAAAAGAAAAAAATTTTTTTTGGATTTTGGGCCATACTCAGTGATGCTCAGGAGTTACTCCTGGTTATGAGATCAGAAATTGCTCCTGGCTTGGGGACCAAATGGGTAGGCCAGGGTCCATCCTGGGGCACCCGCATGCAAGACAAATGCCCGATCACTGCACTACCCACTCAGGGCCTCCTGAAGGTAACTTTTTTTTTAAAAAATAAATGTTTCAGTTCCAGAAACAGAGGTATAGTGTGTCTATGTATGTAAATATGTATGTTATACACACCTATGTGTGTGTTCCCTGGGTATGCATACCTGGGTATGCAAAGAAAAGTATAGGCCTGGGTCAAAGACTGTGTGGTGAGATCTAACTAGAATTTATTTATTTCAAAAAGAATTAGTTACTTGCTTCTGATACTCCCAAATAGAAACACTGCGTTACAATTTATTTATCTTACTGATGACTCTTTAAATGTAATAAAAAAACCAAGTAAACCAGAGTAATTGATAAATAAGGATTGTTTTAAAATTAGATTCACATTTCATAATATATGAGAAAGAGATAAATATTTACCTTCACATACAGCAATCTATTTCAGCACTTTCAAATACCTATTTTAATCATCACAAGCAGAAATATGATGTTAACAAGAGGTTGAAATTTTAGGCAAGTATTCTAGGTAATTAAGAATAATTCCCAAATTTGTTAAAGTGAAAATCAAACGATGCTTAGACCTGTAAAATTCAGATCAGGGGACACCATATACCTACTTCAAACTGACTTATCCTCTATCTCATATCTGTGAAGTTTTCTATAGAAAATATATTCAAATTAATATTATAATTGCTTGTTAACATTGAACGATAAAAATGTATAGCTTACCAAGTTTTATTTAACACTTTGAATAAAAAGTAGCTACAATTGCCTGAGTAGGTTGTTCTATTATGAAAAAAAGCGATGGGTGTTATTATGTATCAAATACATAATACATAATGATTCTGTAGATATCTGTAGATATCTGTAGAAGCCCAAAGTGCTTCTTTTCTACAAGGTACAATTAAGTCTTAAAAATAAAATTGTCATAACTAAAATATTTCAAAAAGAAAGTCTCAATTATTTGACAGGTCAGAGAAAAACATCGTTCTTACAATTTTGAGTCTAAAAATCTGGGAAATAAAATTGGTGATTCAAAGCAGATGAGGGGCATATTAAGCATGAGGAAACCTATTTTTCAATTAGTCTCTATTCAAAATGTGTAATATTGCTGACCAGAATAAATTAGGGCCTGAATTTATCATTTGTAAATAAAAATACCCATTTCTTACCAAGAATCATAAAGGGCACTGATCACTAAACTCTTTTTTTTTTTTAATCACTAAACTCTTTTTATAGAGAGGGTCAGCTCTATAATTCGGGGATACATATACTTTCCACAAAACTATTTTTAAAACCCAAGTAGGGGCCAGAGCAGTGGTGCAAGTAGTAAAGCATCTGCCCTTGACTATACAAGCCTAGGAAAAACTGCAATTTGATCCCCCAGTGTCCATATGGTCCCACAAGCCAGGAGTGATATTGTGATGCACATAGCAGGAGTAACTCCTGAGCATCACCAGGTGTGGCCCAAAAACCAAACCGAATCAAAACAAAACAAAAAACCCAAAGTTAAAAAAGAAAAAACTACTCATAAATCAAAACTTGCCCGTATTTTTTTTTCCTATAACGGGAGAAGATTAGATTTTAAAGCTAACAATTTCCTTCAATGGCATATGTCTTCATGTGGCCCTACCCTATCCACAGCATGACATTACAAATACAAAAATCTAAGCAAGTAAAAGCATGAGCACTACTAGCTTGATAGAAATTTTTCCCTTCATTTATTAAAATAACATTAAATGTTCTTTTTCAGATAATTTTAGATGTAAGCATGGCATGTTATTTTGAAATGCCAATTCTTCCCATGTTGTTTCCCCCTGCCCAGATTCACAATATCTACCTGACTTTCTGAAAGTCTTATAACATTATGCATTCTGTGCTATAATTTTCCTTGTAGCAAATATTTTCCTGATCCTATAATAAATGCTAGTTAATTTTGTATTTTTAAAAATATTTCTATGTTGTCAGTACAACCAATTCCTATTATCACCTTTTTACCTGCAAGCTGCAATTTTCCTTTACTATGGTATAGAGTTTCCACTGAACCCAGGCCTCACAAGGTCCATGTATGTCCATACCTCCAGATCTATGAAACACTGCCATCAAATTTAATGCCAAGTAAATCACAGTACTAAAAGAGCATGCAAATTATAATATTTTTACTGGAGTCCTTGGCTATGCTGAGCAGAGATTCATAATACATGTAGGCTTTTTCATCTGTCTACCAAGCAGTACATGTTCTAGGTGAGTGGAATCTGTGGCTCTCTCTCAGGATACCCCCAGTCCTCCATGACCTAGGTAGAACTTCAGGATCTGTTTAAGCTATGTGAACCAGGTTTGCCTACCATATTCTTGGATAAGTTAAAAGAAATTCCCCAAGTTTCCATTTTGGTGAAGATTCAGCTCTATGGGTTCCTACTGATTGGAGGAACAGGAACTGAATTTTAGTTGTCCAAAGCCCCCTTAAGCTGGATACCTATTTGCAGAAAATATTCAAAAGTTGGTTTTGATCTTGTATAATTAAAAAAAACCTGAAAATATCTTCAACTTCATTCCAACTTCATGCCCCATCATTCCCCATGAAATATTGAGGGGTAAGGAGTATAATACTGTTGCAAAGGCTTCATGGATTTCACTTCTAAATAAGTTTTATTTGAGTCTGACTCTGTTGATGTTAAGGTAGGCATAATAAAAATCTGTGTGTTCTGATTAAACTACTTGTATTTGCTTGATTTTTATTTTAAGAATTAAATAGCTTCAATTATATTGTGTATATATGGTCTTGAATAACCTATTCCAATATGTTCTATAGTTTCTTATACAATGTACAAACTGAGTTTCAAATTGGACATGTCACTTCCTAGCTCTGAAACTTGGATCCCCACTTTCTTACAACAATTATTTTAGTAGCAATTAATCAGGTCAAATGACAAGGACAATGATAGCACTGAAATGTGATCTACTTACTTATTAAGTAAGGGCTAGTATATGCTATTTATCCTTATCACTGGGTCAGTCAAAAGTGACACTACTATTGGATAAAAAGAATTCTAGTGGAAATATAGTAGTAACTCAGTAAATATGGTCAGATTATTAAGATATCAAAAACCTGATCTTATAAAAATGCTAAACTTCACTCTAAGGAGACTAATGATATAAAGGTTTTTTAAATATATGTAAACATTTTCATTATATTTTAAAAAGCTACAAAAATATCGCAAATACTTTTAAGCAGGATGTTTACTTATAAATAATACTATAACTATTACACTATATTAAAGTCAAATTTTTTTCTTCAAGAAATATAATTAGAAAATGAAAATTCAGAGCAATATATGTATTCAGTAAAGTGATTCATTTCTAAAAATAGAAATAATTCCTATGAATCACTAAGAAAGATGAGAGATAAGTAAGACAACTGGAAAAGTACTGTATAAAACAAATAAGAACTTCACAAAAGCCTGTATTTAAATGGACATATTACAATATTTTCTTAGGGGCTGGAGAGATAGCTCAACGTCTAAAGCACATCTTTTGCATATGGGATCTGAGGGTTCAATCCTTGGAACTATGATGACGTCCCTGATCAGCAATAATAAATAGGAACTATCTATCCCCTTTACAACAGTGTTTTTACCTCCTGTTTAACCCTAAATAACACACAAGCAAAACATCTGTTCAACTTAAAAGTTCATAATAAAATTACAAATCAAAACTGAAAACAACCCATATTCACCAGAACATGAGCGTACAGGATAGAAAACAAATGTTGGTCAAGATTTGAAACTACTGGAATATTTATGTCACTAGTAGTGCCACCTTTGAAAATAGAAAGTATCTATAAAAGATAAAAACATGTGCATCACATGTGTAACAATGGTCATATCAACATTATTAGCACAAATGTTCAACCACAAAATGAATTAGAAAACACTATACTGCAATGAGATCAGAATCTCTAAGCACACAGTGAAATTTCACATACTGTACTAAACAAAATGTCAAATTCAGAAGAGTGCATTTGATAATTTTATTTTTATGAAGTTCATCAACAAGCAAGAAAAATAATTGTATGGAGCTCGGAAACCAACATTTTTATGTATGAGTCAGGAAAATCACTTTGAAGAGACTCAGGTGTCCAGTGAGTGGGGGTAATGTATTATTCTTTGGTTCAGCTATCGATTGTTTAAAGACATTTCTATTTTTATATCAAGCTATATAGCAGAGAAGTAATTAAAGCAAGTGTTGATACACTTAATAAGTGAGAGTAGAGTCCCATCCGACTATCAAAAGTGACATTTAAAGTACTGAACAGTGGATCAAACAACCCACTACCAAGATAACAATTTGAAGAATTAAACTTAGAGGAATGATAAGGACTTTGCTTGTCGTGAAGATGTAAATACCCGGATTCCTGTTCTTTTACAGAAGCAAATAATTCTTCCCCTTCCTGGAGGAATTACAATTTGCAGCTGACTGCTGGCTCTGTGCTCAACAGCTACTTCTGGAAGGGCTCAGAGAACCATTTGAAGTGCTGGGAATCAAAGTGGACATGCTGTTTGCATGGCAAATGCATTTAACTGCTCTATTCTGTCCCAGTAAAGACCCCTTAAACTGGGGCCAGACCAGTATTATGGAGTCAGAGCTTTGCATGTCGTCAACCCAGTTTGATCTCCAGCAGTCCATATGGTACCCCACCCTAGTCTTACCAGGATTGATCCCTGAGCACAGACCTAGGAATCATTTATGGAGTCATTTATGTCCTCCAAAGAAAATTTTAAACATATATACCTTTTACTGTAAGACTGATAATTTAGTTTAATCAGAAGAAATTTATATCACATGTTATTACCCCAGGACTATCATTTCCCATATGAGAAAAGTGAAGCCCACTTGCAGGAAAATGACTAAGCAGACTTGAGTTAGGAGCCTAAGATATAGATTCACAGTCCTCACCGAATATAATACCTTTAGTGTCCCAAAATTACATAAAAGTTTTGTGGAACTGACTTGGTTTGGTTAAATTATTATAATTAATTGAGTCCTGAACATTTAAAAGAGAAAAAGTAAGCTGCAATAATTGAGAATAGTCATGGCAATCACAATCTAAGAATTAGCCAAGCAGTGCTTTCTAAATAACCTGTTATTTTTATATTTTTTATTTTTTATTTTTAAAACACAGGGCAGAAATAGATCAAGTTCTGGCTCACATATGTAGAAGATTCCACAAAGAAGGTAGTGGTGCAGTTAGGGAAATGAACTACACTAACAAATAAACACTGTCATGACAATCTTAATGAGTGAGAGAAGTAGAATGCCCTGTCTTGAACTTTTACAGGCAGTGGTTGGGAAGGGGGGCTTTGGTGATGGGAAATTGCACTGGTGAAGGGGGCATGTTCTGTTTATGACTGAAACCCCAACTACAATCATGCTTGGAATCATGGTGCTCTAAATAAAGATTGTATATATTACCAAAAAGAACGGTCAAGAGTTTTGTAAAAGATAATGCTGAGATCCCCATGAAAATACTTACCCCATCTAATAAAACATATGGAAGCAGGGATGTACTGAGGGGACAAAGAGTTTTCCTTGCAACTGAAAACTAGGACCAAAAGCACAGCACTCTCAGTGGCATGCAACAAATGTCACTTGAAGGTCTATCTCTATGTACATTAAATTCACAAAGCTGAGCTGGAAATTACCTACACAACAGAATGAAACAATGGCCCATGCCTTATGCAAAGCTTTATTTGCTTAAGACGTCAGTAAACCCACACCAGCCATCCTGACTTTTCTGCTGTTACTCATCTGGACAAGACACTTTCTAACCAAGAATACCATGAAGCACAGGATTTATTGCCATAATGAAGTTCCTTCAGATCTCTGTCTTCTCTGCAGAGGATAGGGGGAAAGGCGTTCATCTCACCAGGCAGCTTATTAGGATCTAGCACTGAAATAAGATACCACGGAATGTCAGGCCCTATCAGTTACTAAACATGCATCATACAAACTTTGTCCTTTGCGGAGAACCTCTGCTCTGCATTTGTCATCCACCTGAATAATTAACAAGTACATGCTGCCTGCCAGCAGCTTAGGGAATTAATTTCCCCAGATTAAATGCAGATCACGTTCACAAATCTCAGACCACACACACACACACACACACACACACACACACACACACACACACACTACACTTACTCCTACCTCTTAGCCACTAAGGTAGGGAACAAACTGCACAGCTTTACATTTTAAAATGTGGATTATGAAGTTGGATTGATCATATTTTTAGATGGACTTTGATGGTCACCTGGAACCTCTACTATCACTTGTTTAATGTTCCAATGATTATATCCTCAGCCAACTTGAAATAAAAAGGCAATCACACCCTCTACACACTATTTTTCAATCTTCAATAATAATTACATAGTATAAGAATCATACCCATAAATTTTCAAAACATTTATGCATGACAAATATCAAGGTACATATATGATAAGAGAGAACAACCAAAGTTTTAAAGCAAAATTCTATTTCTGAAGTTCCTAATAATAGTGGCTTCAGAAAGTGAATATTCTTAATTTTATTTGAAACTATTTCATGTGTTACTATACCTTCCTGATACAATTAAGAAAAACGTTTATTTCGATACAACCACTAAATCGGTGCTTCTCAAATAGCTGGGGCATGCCCCCCTGGGGTGGTGAGGCTCCTTAAAGGAGGGCATGCTTGAACCTAGGTAAATACTGTCATAACAAGTTAAGCCCCGTGTTTATGTCTCTGTATGTCTCTGGAGCTGAGAGTTATTGTGTCCTGCTTCAAACCCCGCATTCGAAAAGCGATGCATTGCAAAAACGTGCTCATTGTAGCCATTAATCCAGATATCATCTCTGATTAAAAATTCAGCTCAAATTATTTTATATATTTTTGTTTTGCAGGTTAATTTTTTTTAATAAAGATACTATATACAGTCATGCGGGGAGCCGCAAAATGTTTTCTTCTTCCTAGGGGGACATGACAAAATAATTGAGAAGCACTGCACTAAATGTAACAGAAATTGGGATTTTTAAACTAAAATTCTACATTGTTACAATTGTAGATTAACTATATATATCAAGCATTCTCAAAATCTCAAAATGAATAAAAAAATCTAAAGTGAGTTAAAGTCTTGAATGCATCTCTTTAAATTATCTACTTCCATATATTGGCTACTTTAAAATTAGTAGCACAAAAGAAATAAAAAACGGTTACTAAAGTTAGTCTGTGACTTATATTGGGAACTGAAATAGATTTTCGTCCAAGTGTGACTTTAAACAGAGGGCTGAATAGTTGTATGACCTAATAACAGTTGATAAACTGATAAAGTGCACATATATAGTTCAAATTTTTAATAATAAATACCATAGTCTAAACCAATAATTTAAATCTCACACCTGTTAACTGGTCTAGTACTTAGCTTGTACTATAGGTTGCAAACCCATAAGAGATCACATAACTGAATGAATGGGCATGTAAATATGGCAATGGCAAAGTTTTCTTACATAAAATGTGGAAAACATTAATTTGAAATAAAAAATATTCTAAAATCTAGGTGGTTCTGGAAGCCACTTCTCCATTTTGCATTTTTCAGGCTTACAGGAGTTGCAAATGGAAAAAAAAGTTTAAGAAGTTGAGATCTAGACCACCTCAACTGTAGAGATATTCTTTGAGTTAAGCAAAGGATTCCAGTATATGATTATCAGTATCATAAACTTCAGTAAATTGAAATAGGCCACTCTGAATATAAGTTCCTTTCTCTCCAACATCCCTGCTAGTATTGCTTGCCTCTCTATCTTTGTGATGTGTGCCAATCTCTGTGGCATGAGATGGTACCCGATAATTGTTTTTGATTTGCATCTCCCTAATGATTAGTGATGTGGAGCATTCTTTCATGTGCCTTTTGGCCATTTTCATTTCTTCTTTGACAAACATGTCTGTTCATATTTTCTCCCCATTTTTTGATGGGATTAGATTTTTTTCTTGTAAAATTCTGTCAGTGCCTTGTATATTTTGGATATTAGCCCCTTATCTGATGGGTATTGGGTGAATAGTTTCTCCCACTCAGTGAGTGGCTCATGTATTCTGGGCACTATTTCCTTAGAGGTGCAGAAGCTTCTCAGCTTTATATATTCCCCTCTGTTTGTCTCTGCTTCCACTTGTTTGGAGAGTGCATTTTCCTTCTTAAAGATGCCGTTAGTCTCAATGTCATTAAGTGTTTTACCTACGTGTTACTCTATATACCTTATGGTTTTAGATCTGATATCAAGGTCTTTAATCCATTTGGATTTTACCTTCATACATGGTATTAGCAGTGGGTATGAGTTCACTTTTTTGCAAGTGGCTGTCCAATTGTGCCAACACCACTTGTTGAAGAGGCTTTCCTTGCTCCATTTAGGATTTCTTGCTCCTTTATCAAAAACTAGGTGATTGTATGTCTGTGAACATTCTCTGAGTACTCAAGCCTATGCCACTGATCTGAAGGTCTTTCTTTATTCCAATACTGTGCTGTTTTGATAACTATTGCTTTGTAATACAGTTTAAAATTGGGGAAAGTAATACCTCCCATATTCCTTTTCCCAAAGATTGCTTTAGCTATTCGAGGGTGTTTACTGTTCCAAAGGAATTTCAGAAGTGTTTGATCCACTTCTTTGAAGAACGTCATTGGTATCTTTAGAGAGATTGCATTATTTCTGTACAATACTTTGGGGAGTACTGCCATTTTAATTATGTTAATCCTGCCAATCCATGAACAGGGTATTTCCATTTCTGCATGTCCTCTCTTATTTCTTGGAGCAGGGTTTTACAGGTTGTTTTTTTTTTTTTTGTATAGGTCCTTCCATCTTTAGTCAAGTTGACTCCAAGATATTTGAGCTTGTGTGTCACTAATGTGAATGGGGTTGTTTTCTTGATGTCCATTTCTTTCCTCCATTATTGGTGTATAAAAAGGCCATTAATTTTTGTATGTTAATTTTGTAGCCTGCCACATTGCTATATGAATCTATTGTTTCTAGAAGCTTTTTGGCAGAGTCTTTAGGGTTCTCTAAGTAGAGTATCATGTCATCTGCAAACAGTGAGAGCTTAACTTCTTCCTTTCCTATCTGGATTCCCTTGATATCTTTTTTTTTTTGCCTAATGACTATAGAAGTACTTCTTAGTACTATTTTGAATAGGAATTCATCACTTTTTTTTCAACATAATATTAATCTTATTAATAGCAACCCATGCCAAGAGAAGGAAATTAAAGAAATCAAAATTGGAAGAGGAAATAAAACTATCTCATTTGTAGATAACATGATGATATACATTTTAAGACCCTAAAGAATCCACAAAAAGGCTCCTATTAAACAATGAACCAATAGAGCAAAGTAGCCAGCTATTAAAATCAATACACAAAACATAGTAGAGCATTCCTTAACATAAATAATGATACAGAGGAGAAAGAGATCAAAAATTCTATCCCATTTAAAATAGTGTCCCATACTATGAAGTAACTAGGAATCCACCTAACAAGAGAGGTGAGAGATCTATACCACCAAAACTTCAAAACACTTAAGAAAGAAATTGAAGACCTAAGGAAATGGAAAAACATTCCATGTTCATGGATTGGAAGAATCAATATAACCAAAATCAATATTACCTAAACCTATTATATACGATCGCAATGCAATACCTATTCAAATTCAGAAAACATTCTTCAAGGTCTTAGATCAATTATTAAGTTTGCGTGGAGCCGTGGGCCAGCGGAGGTGGTGCTAGAGGTAAGATGTATGCCTTACAAGCACTAGCCCAAGGAAAGGACCACGGTTCGATCCCCCCTGTGTCCCATTGCCAGGGGCAATTTCTGAGCACGTAGCCAGGAGTAAACCCCTGAGCATCTAACGGGTGTGGCCCGAAAAACCCCCCCAAAAAAAAAAAGTTTGTGTGGAACCAAACCCAATTTGGAAAAACAAGAAACTGAGAGGCATTCTCAGTTTGAAGCTCTTCTACAAATGTTCAAAACAACATAGTTATGGAACAAAGACAGACCTTTCAGAACAACGGGTCAGAATAGAGTATCCAGTGACAAATCCCCAAGTTATATGGTAAATTAATCTTTGATAAAGGAGCCAAGAATTTGTAATGGAACAAAGACAGTCTCTTCAACAAATGGTATTAGAACAATTGGATAACCATGTGTAAGGAAATTAACGATTGATACCCTATCTCGCATCTTACACAAAAGTCACTTTCAAAGTGTAGCAAAGACCTTGAGATTAGACCTGAATCCCTAAAGTTCATAGTGAAAAACACAGGCAGAACACTCTAAGACTTTGTCCTCAAAGAAGTCTTCAATGATAGAATGACACTTGCTAAGAACTATAGAGTAAAATCTAAATAAACCTGGACTACATAAAATTGAATGTTTTTGTATGGCAAAAGAAAAATTTTGCCCTCAACACATCAGATAAAGATTTGATAACTGGGATATACAAAGTACTCACAAAACCTAAAACCCCAAAAAACCTAACAGCCCTATCAAGAATGGGGAGTGGAAACAGACACTTCTCTGAGGAACACCAACAGATGGATGACAGGATCATGTAAAATGCTCATCCATAACTTATCATCAGGAAAATCCCAAATCAAGGACAACACTTGACATATCTTAGACCAGTAAGGACTGGCACATAGTAAAAATACTGAGAAAATATTTGTGTTTGCAGGAATGTGGTGATAAATGGAACTCGCCTCCACTGCTGGTGGGGAATGCTGCCCTGGTACAACGCTTCTGAAAACAGTGTTGAGAGTTCTCTGTAAAGCTAAGGAATTGATCTGCCAAATGACCCAGCAATCCTGGTTTTTTGATTATTTATCATCATGACAGAAAATAATTTATCCAAAAGGATGTAATGCAGTCCATGGGGCCAGGAGTTGATAGTATGATATACTTTCTGGTAACATTGGTAGAGGGAGTGGATTAAGGTGATGGGATTGGCCCTGATACATTGTGTGTCTAAAATCCAACTATGAAATACTTTGTAAATCATAATGGTTTCAATAAAATGCTTTATAAATTTGTATTGCAGTTAATGAGAAGCTTAGTACATTCTAGTATTTAATAATTTATTGATCTAAAACAAGTATCCTATCAAACTATTATAATATGTTGTTGTTTGCCTGTTTTATTCCATGAGAAATTATAGGTTTTTACTTTTAGTATCACTTTAAATACATAATAATTCAAATGCTTTAATTTAAAAATGAATTTGATATCTTTAAAATGTTTCAATGGAAAAGAACTATATGTGAAAGTCATTTTCCCAGCCATAAATTTAATAGTTTTTGTCACTCTTTTTTAAAGTTAAATGGGAAATATTTGGGGGGGTTCCTGTGCTTAGACCTAGTTCTAAATGCAGTATGATTATATTGTGAAACAATTCAATTGAGGTTCCCGGGACTCATCTTTGGGCTTTATTCTCAGATATTGTTATAATATTGTGCAATACATGTGATATCAGCAAATTAAAGGAAGTGACAAACCTTCTCTGCAGCTTCACTAACTTTTAGAATAAACCCATACGATTGACTATATTTGCTAGGCCACACAAACAGAATAGGTTATAGGGTAGGATGGGAGAAGAGATGGGAAGGTTACATTTCATTTAAAGTCCTGGAAGAAAATGACTGGAAACCTTTCATGGTCAAGTACTGGACATTTTAGACCAGCATAAAAAGGAATACTGAAAAAGATTACATATGACAACATTGCTTTTTTGTTCTATGTCTGACATAACCGATTAATTCATTTGAGCCAATTATTTCTTTGCAATTGAAATTTCTAATGCAAGGAAAACCTAATTCAATAATAAACAATAACCAATCCTAAGTAAATAATCTTTATTGAGACAAATGGGTCTACATAAGAATTCTCAAACTCTGACTTATAAGTAATCATCACAGAAACTAACTGTAAAATGACAATACATTTATATTAATAATTAGGAACAAACAAAATATGTTTATATACAGACACTACAGAAACTAAATAAAGACATGCTCTCATGTTATTCAGACCCAATGATCGAGAAGTCCAAGTCTGATGATTGAAATTCATAGAGATTAGTATATGTCATGTAAGGTACCCAAGAAAAAAGATAGCTATATTATAATGGAAATAGGCAGAGTCTTAAACAAAACAATATGTGGGTCAGAAATGTGACTGACAGACAGAAAAGGAGCCTATACTAAAATATATTACATCCAAAAAATAATCACCCCTTCAATCACTACTATACGGAAAAATACAAATATTGATATTATACCACATGGAAAGGCAGAAGATTTCAGACTCAACTAAGATTTTAATATAAAGAAAACACGTTTCTTAAGAAAAGGAATTAGGATGAGGTTCAATGGTAGAAGAGTTTCCCAGATTTGATCCTTTACATCATAAATATGGGCTGGGATGATAGTACAATGTGTAAGGCATTAGCTTTCCATGCAGCCAAACTAATTACAATTCTCAGCACCCACTTGAAGTAGCAAGAATAATCCTAAATATTAGAAATCTCTAAAGAAAATAAATAAAAATTAGAAATTAAAAAATTATCACACTTATTTTCTGACATGCATGAAATAACACACTAGTTTTTAAAGGATATACTTAAAAATTAAGGAATAGCACTGAAAAAGATAAGGAACTCTAAGAGTCCAAAAGAGAAATAAAAAAGGGGGGGCATAATACAATTGGGAATTTTTTTGGGGGTAACACTAGTATAACACATTACACATTTACTATCTTTTATAGGTACAATGTTACCATACAACACCAACTATCTAGTTGCCTATATTCATCCTACCACCATCACCACTGAATCCTTTAGTCTAATTTTGATCTCCCATAAAAAAACACCCTTCATAATTCTGAGCTGAACCTAAGAATCTGTTTTCATTGGAAAGTTCATTTCCTTGCTTTTTTTTTTATAGACTACATAATTAACTTACCTAGTATTTGTCTTTCTCCTTCTTCTTTGATGTACTCCCCTCCAGTTGCAATAGTCTGACTTTTTCCCCTAAATGGCATGAACCAAAATCAAATTGCACTTATAATACTTGTGAGATCAATCAAGTTCATGCCCTGGCCCCTTCTCTTGACTGGAAGTTCAAAACAGTACCTAAAGTACTAGAATTAGAGTGGCTGAGATAGAATACTAGGTAACATCTTTGCCTTGCTAAATTGGGTTTGATCTCAAACACCCCAGATGGTCCCCCTAGGCTGCCAGGAATTATTCTTGAATACCTAGCCAGGAATTACCCCAAGCATGCACAGGTGTGGGCCCCAAAATAAGTTAATTATAATAATAATAAATTTAAAAATTAAGTAGTAGATTTATTGGTATTGGATATAAAATGGACTTCTATCATAAAGCAAGTAAAGTAATTGTGCAAATAAAAATCAAGTAAATATCCTTGTTATGTTTTAAATTATTTAAATAAAATAAAGAAAGTGATCATTAAATAAAAGCATAACATAAATTCTTTTTGTTGAACACATGAAACCAGTTTCTTTATGAATGCTTAATCAAACTGTATATTAATCCAAAGAATGAATGGCCATTAAAATGAAAAAATTATGTATATCATTTTTGTAATGTTTTCAACCCTTTGTGAATGCAGATAGCCTTTCTAAGTGTCACAGAAGAGAGAGTTTAACAACCTTGTACAGGGAGTACAGGAAAAGCATGTTTGTAAAATATGCCAAGAGACAATATGCTTTCGACTCCTAGGAGACTGTTGGTAAATCTTTTTTATGAGTACATTATGAGGTGAATAATTAACACTTCCAACTGAAAGTTGACTACCATCATAATATTTAGTCAATGAATTGTTACAGCCAAGTTTTAACTCATATGAAAGTAACTATAATACTTTCAATTGTAATAATACTTCAACATAAATCTAAAATAAGAGATAATGAATTCAGTTCAAAATGTCTGTTCACAAACCAATGTTAGTTGTTATATCTTACCATATTAAAAAGTAAGACAATATCAATGTAAAATGTCTTTTCATAAGAAAAAAAATCACATAGTTATTTTAATATTTTATTTCTGAAATATAAATCTGCTCGGGAGAAAAAAAGAGGAAGGTGGCAGAACTCTGGCTGTCTGACAGATCCACAAACCTCTAGGTGTAATCACACATCTAACCCATGGGGGCTACTATGGATAAATAATTCCCTGGGAATTGATAATGGATTTTCCTGTGAGAAAATAAAGCATCCCCATAGGTTTCATAAGGATGACCAATGAATCTTTTATTCTGGAGGAAATATTCTATTATACAGTTAGGTGTCATAAGTTCAAACAAAATTAGTTTCCTATCAATAAAAGATGCTTTTTTATCTCCTCCTCATTGCTTTTGTATATGGGAGCATATGGATTTCATTTTTATCATTTGTTTCATTGTCACAAGATTTGATAGTCCCTATCTATATTTTAAATCAACTAAAGGGTCCCTCCTTCCTTCACCACCTTCCTGTTTACATATGTCAAGACCTGGACAAAAGTTCTCTTTACCAAGCAAAGCACTTAAGGTAGAAAGTATCAAGGAATTACTTTTAATGTGGTAATCAACCTGCCACATACAGCACATTTTCTAAAATATTTTTAGAACTCCAGACTAATAAATCTCTGTCCTAAAATAACTATTAATGAACTTGGGTCTTCTTGTACTGGATTTAATTGACTGAATAATTAATTGTGTGTAAAAGTGGCACCTCTTCTCATATGCATATATTTTTAGGAATGACCTTAAAGAAATCCTCATTAAACAAGAAAAGTTACATTACTGGCCTCCACATCTGTAAGTAATATAGATCAAAGTATATAGGGTACAGGGAAATTCTGCTACTATGAATTTATACAAAATTAGTAATGTTATTTAATCAGATGGTAATATATATGGCATTAAAAGTAGTTAAAATTTCAAAACATGTGGTATAGTTTAATAAGCCGGGAAATAAATAAATATTTTAATTTGGTGATATGATTACATCAAGTCTATTTTTTGAATTTGCTTTCATTAATATTTAACTGTATTAAAAAATACTTAAGATCATAAAACCATTAAATCACCAAAATTATTTTCTTTTAGTTTTTGCTCCATAACCAGCAGTCTTTAGAAATTACTCCATAGGGCCAAAGAGATAGCACAGTGGCAGGGTGTTTGCCTTGCATGCAGAAGGACCACAGTTTGAATCCTGGCATCCCATATGGTCCCCCAAGTCTGCCGGGAGTGATTTCTGAGCTTAAAACCAGGAGTAGCCCCTGAGCACTGCTGAGTGTGACCCAAAAACAAAAAAAATGAAAATGGAATGAAGGAAGGAAGGAAGGATGGAAGGAAGGAAGGAAGGAAGGAAGGAAGGAAGGAAGGAAGGAAGGGAGGAAGGAAGGAAAGGAGGGAGGGAGGGAGGAAGGGAGGGAGGGAGAGAAGGAGGGAGGGAGAGAGGGAGGAAGGAAGGAAGGAAGGAAGGAAGGAAGGAAGGAAGGAAGGAAGGAAGGAAGGAAGGAAGGAAGGAAGGAAGGAAGGAAGGAAGGAAGAGAGAGAGAGAGGAAGAAGGAAGGAAGGAAGGAAGAGAGAGAGGAAGAAGGAAGGAAGGAAGGAAGGGAGGGAGGGAGGGAGGGAGGGAGGGAGGGAAGGAGGGAGGGAGAGAGGGAGGGCGGGAGGGAGGGAGGGAAGGCGGGAGGGAGGGAGCGAGGGAGGAAGGAAGGAAGGAAGGAAGAAAGAGAGGAAGAAGGAAGGAAGGAAGGAAGGAAGGAAGGAAGGAAGGAGGGAGGGAGGGAGGGAGGGAGGGAGGGAGGGAGAGAAGGAGGGAGGGAGAGACGGAGGGAGGGAGGGAGGGAGAGACGGAGGGAGGGAGGGAGGAGAGGGAGGAGGAAGGAATGAAGGAAAGGAAGGAAGGAGAGAGAGAGGAAGAAGGAAGGAAGGAAGGAAGGAAGGAAGGAGGAAAGAAGAAGGAAGGAAGGAAGAAAGAAAGAAAGAAAGAAAAGAAAGAAGAAAGAAAGAAAGAAAGAAAGAAAGAAAGAAAGAAAGATAAGAAAAAGAAAGAAAGAAAGAAAGAAAGAAAAGAAAGAAAGAAGAAAGGAAGAAAAGAAAGAAAGAAAGAAGAAAGAAAGCAAAGAAAGAAGAAAGAAAGAAAGAACAGAAAAGAAGAAAGAGAAAGAAGAAAGAAAGAAAGAAAGTAAAAGAAAGAAAGAAAGAAAGAAAGAAAAAGAAAGAAAAGAAAGGAAAGAAAAGAAAAGACAGCAAAGAATAAGAAAGAAAGAAAGAAAGAAAGATAGGAAGAAAGAAAGAATGAAAGAAAGAAGAAAGAAAGAAAGAACGAAAGAAAGAAAGAAAGAAAGAAATTACTCCTTACTCTGCTCAGGAATCAATTCTATCAGTGATCAGGGAACCATATATGGGGTGGGGGATAGAACCAAGATAGGCTAATACAAGCAAGGTAAGTACTTTACAAAATGTACAATCTTTCTGGTCCAAGTTCATGAAATTTCTTTATTAGGTGTAGCTTCAAAGATATTTCATTCTTGAATAAACCAGGGGTGTTGTGATACTAATTTAATCTGTTCCTGGGAGTATCAGTGGTCTTCTAGAGAAATAAAGAGGTGTACAGTTTCCTTGTTCAATTGAATAAGTGAAAAGGTGAAATAGATTGTTATTAATGTCCTTATTTAGACACCAGGAGTCACATATTTCCCATTTACACTGGGAAGGACCAAGGAATCCCCAGTATTCTCAGAAACACATTGACTATAAAGATCCTTATAATTCTTGAAAAGTTCCCAAATCCTAGACGTGGAAGTATTCTCAATGAGATGCCGACTAGTTAAAAAGTTATAGGACTTCATATAACTGGAAAATTGGACATTCAGTGCTGAACTTAACATTCCATATAAACACCTTAATTTTCAATGCATACCTGAAGCTTATACAATGTTACGCCAAGTTACTTCGATTTAAATATTCTAAAGGAAAATACGGCATTTTCAAACTGTCCCAATCATCCTTTTTCTGTAATATTGCCTCAACAAGTTAAATTAGGCTCCATCACCTACTCCTGAGGCAAAATTTCTAAGCGGAAATAAACTCTGATTCATTAAAACCCAGTGGCAAAAGGCAGAACTGGAAAGTCCCATGCCATCATAGTTCAAGAACAGTACTCTCATGTCTGGGCTGGGACTATTTTCATTACCAATATAACTACTTCCAGTAAGATCTACCTGGGTCTAAGGTGATATGGACTCACAACCTCAATGACTAGTACTTATTACCTCCACACTCATGTGCATGCCTAAATTATGCGCTGCCTTCTAAACTAACTACAGAATGAAGACAAAGCAAGAGTAATGATAGCTACAATATAAGTATTACATGCCAAATAATGTGCTAAGTATATGAAAACAACAAGGTGTCCAAGCTCACAGCTCTCTAAAAGGTGATCATTATCACTTGAGTTATACTAATGAGGCAGTTTTTGAGAAAAGCTGAATATACCCCAAGTGAGAAAGGCAACAAGGTTAAGAACCTCAAAAAGTCATCACGAAACCTGTTTTTCAGAACAGAATATAAATGGTATTCCACAGTCACAGTAACTTTTTCTCTTCTTAAATTTAATTCCTTCCTTAGATGCCTTCCTTCTGCTACCTTTTCTGATAACTAGGCCTTACATATTTATGGGGAGCAGGTCAAAATAGTCTTATTGATACCAGTATTTTAAAAGAGTTATCATCATTTGCTAATTTTCTATCAGGATACTCTTCCAATGTTCAGTGTAGTCACCTCAGTTCTCTTAGGGCCATCCATACACAGTTCATACTATTTAGAGTTCCAACTGTATTTATAACACAATTCTCCATTCCAGAGATGCTTTAACAATGCTTATTTCTCACTGGCATGACCAATCTTTGGGGACAATTGATCTTTTAATAAATCTTTAAAGAGAAATCATTGCAAGTTCAACCTTGCAGGAAAAAAGTTCTATAAATCAACCTAAGGTAACAATGTAAGTTTGCCCTCCAGAGCATTCCATTTTGCTAGCACTAAAATAACCTAAAATACACAAGTGTGCCCCAAGGATTGTCATACCAAGTGGTTCAATAAAGATTGATTCATGGGCACCCAGAACTGAGAAGTGCTGTTCTCCCTTGGTCTGAAAGAATAGCCCAGAAACTCTCCAGTTCTGATGTATAAAGAGGAGAGAGCAAAAGAAGATATATCTGAAGTTCAAATAGTCCTGGACAGTAAATAGCAACTGTCCATCCAATTAAAACAACAGATGCAAAATAGTTAAGCCAGGGGACTTTAAGCCTGGAGAAGGCATATTGTGGGGGAAATAAGCTTCAAATGCAAAAGCTATATGAGACAAGTGGGAGTCTCTACTGATGATTCCCTTCTGCCTTGGCAAAGAAGAGTCTCTATTTACACAAAATAATCTCCTTACAGTACGTGGGAACCACTCTCAGCAAGGCAAGGTGGCAAGTTAAAATTAGAGTTTGAACAGCTTTTCCTTTTTGGCGGCTGCTCAGCTTAGACTTCTTAGTACTTGAGAATAAGTGTGGAGTGGGGAGGGAGTAGAGGGGGTGTCAGCCTCTTTCTCCCATCTTAAACAGGGTAGGTGAATTCAGTTCTCTGGGACTATATAGACAGCTTTGTGGCTTTATTTTAAAAGTTTAAAAATGATAGCAACAAGTACCAGTCAACCCTAGAACAGTGAGAAACGAGTCCAGTACTCGAGTGGCTATGTAAAAATAAGAGTTCTAGATGAACAATAAAACAGGTAAGAAAATGCTTCCTGGGCCGGAGAGATAACATGGAGGTAAGGCGGTTGAGGCGTTTGCCTATCATGCAGAAGGTCATCAGTTCGAATCCCAGCTTTCCATATGGTCCCCCGTGCCTGCCAGGAGTAACCCCTGAGCACTGCCTGGTGTGAGGGAGGGAGGGAGGTCAGGGATCCTGGGGGTGGGAGATGAGTATACTAGTAATGCTGTGGTCTTGGAATTATATACATGAATCCATTATTAATAATATTTTAAACATTTTTTTAAATAAGAAATATTGGGGCTGGAGCCATAGCATAGCTGGTAGGGCATTTACCTTGCATTCAACTAACCAGGGTTTGACTCCTGGAATCCCATTTAGTCACCCAAGCCTACCAGGAGCAATTTCTGAGCTCAGAGCCAGGAGTAGCCCCTGAGTATGGACATGACCAAAAATAAAAACAACAACAACAATAACAAAAAGAAATGTCTCCCATTGCTTTGTTTCAGCCCACATTTACCAAACATCATCCATTTTTCAACTATGACCTAGTAACTCTGAAAAACACTCAGACAAGAGTAAAAACAGACAAAGGATGGAAACACTGTATACATATTCACACATATGCATTTTGGGGGTTTTTTTTGGGGGGAGGGGTTCGCCTGGCAGCACTCAGGGATTACTCCTGGCTCTGCATTCATAAATTGCTCCTGGCAGGCTTAGGCGACCATATGGGATGCTGGGATTCAAACCACCATCCTTCTGCATGCAAGGCAAATGTCTTACCTCCATGCTATCTCTCTGGCCCCCATATGCATTTTTTTTACTTAATTTAGGTAACATTGCTTTATAAGAGTGTGATCATTTATAAATTCTTATGGCTAGTATATGCTAAAGTAAAGCTTTTCAAAACATAAAAAAAATCATGTTTTTCCTTTGGATCAGAAAAGCTTTGCCTGGGAGGTCTCTCGCCTCTCATGCAGCAGCCACCTTGTCTTCTCCAAACCACATTACAATCCAATTACGTTGAGTCCAGCTCTTTCTCCAAGTTTTGTTCATCAGGCTCTTTTCTGTCAAATGTTTATAACACCCCAACAATCACTGTGGTAAATGCATATTTCCATTTTTTTCTGAGACTCTTCACTTTCCATATATTATACCCTTGTCTGAACTTCATTTTTCTGCTTGATGATAAATGTGCAAAGTGGCAATTAATTGTATTTTCAGTCCACTCCCTGTTATTTGTTATTTCTCAACTCTGGAAAGCTACTACTATATATGAGTCTTTCTTTATTCATCCAAAATTTATCAGGTAGAACTTGTATCCAGGTCAAAAATACTTATATTGCCTTGCATGCAGATGGACAGTGGTTCGAATCTAGGCATCCCATATGGTCTCCCATACCTGCCAGGAGAGATTTCTGAGCATAGAGCCAGGAGTAACTCCTGAGCACTGCCGGGTGTGACCCGAAAAACAAAAAAATACTTATATCAAATCTAGTGTCCAAAGAAACACTTTAACAGCTCCAGTTGTTCTATAGTTCATTTTAAAACCTGAAACTAATTTAGAGGTAAGAGATACTACTGAGATTAAAGTTCTTGTCTTGAGCATAGTTGACAGTGATTTGATCCCAGCACTGAATACCAGTCCCTACCTGAATACCAGAACCAGAACTGCTTCTTGAGCACAGAGCAAGGAGTAAGCGTTGAGCATCTCTGATGTGGTCAACTCACCCAAAATGAAGTAAAAAACCAATTAAAATTGGGATCAGCATGTCATAAACTGAAGAGTGCTCCAGTTGTAATCCCCCCAGAATACTTCAAAGACAAATGGGATATGTATATTTCCTTTGCATATTTCTTTAGTTGTATTTCCTTAATAGGTATAATTCTTATTGTCTATTTCCTTATGTAGAGGTCAGTTTTGTAATTATTTTTATATGTTTAGAAAGAAATTCTATTAAATAAGCTTTTCTTGGGTTCTGAGAACATATTAGAACCACATTATAGGGATTGTTCAGATTGTTATTTTTACCTCCCACATGCACCAGTAGTATCATGTGGCATTGTTCTTTTTTTTTTTTTTTTTTTTTTTTGTATAGGCACATTAAAATGGGGAAATCTTATTTATGGAAACAAGTTCTTATCTAATAGGGATAGGAATTCCCAAATCTTATATTGCAGTGGGGCCTTTCACCCTGAACATTTGTCATAGTGACTTGGCTGAGGCTTCAGAGGATCAAACAATTGCCATTCACCCCTGAAACTTGGATCCCATCAATGGAACTGGCACAGTTTTCTTCACCAGCAACAGAAATCAGACTTCTACCAGGGAAGGTCCTAATGTTGCTCTTGTACTGACTTGCTCCAGAGTGGATTCTTATGGCATCCTGATGATGTGGAAACAGCAATAATTTGCTTTCAGGGAAGGATCCCCTGCAATGCCACCTAACAGTTAGATGAAAGCAGAAGATGCTCTGTGACACCCTGAATTTGACAAAGAATTTGTGCAAAAACCAGGATCTCTAATTACAGAAACCTGACTGCAACAATAGTGACTGAGAAGAACTTTTACTACGACCACAAAGAAAGACTTTGGATTTAGACAACTTAGTATGCCTGGAGCGTGTAGTTGGTCTTATGACAAGATGTTTTATGGGGAGGGTCTCCCTGTTTTGGGGCCAAAGGTTTTCCCTTTCTATTTTTCCCAACCTTTGCTGCACATATTTAAAAAAAACTGCTACACACACCTATTTTTCTTTTTTCTTTTTCCTTTTTTTTTAATTTCTTATCTCTTAAATAGGGGCGGCTACCTTTTCCATAGAACCTTGGGACACAGATTTCTTTGTTTAACCACACAGTTCAGCATTTTTCTATAAAATTAAGAAGAAAGGGAAAAGAAAGGCTGGGGGGCCAGGGGCCAAGTGATCTCAGATGCATTGAAGAAAAAATGACAGAACTAAATATTTACCGTATAACTAAATATTTACCGTATTTTCCAGTGTATAAGACGACCCCCTAATTTTAAAGTAAAAACATAGGTTTAGGCCTATATTTGCTGTATAAGACAGAATGTTCCTGTGCTGCAACTGTATCTTCCACAGTGAGCCAATCACAACAAGCAAAGGTCCAAAGGTTATACTGTAATAGATGTCCTCTCTGACTCTGGCCAATCTGAGCAGGCTTTTTACAGTGCAGATTTGGGTACAGAACATTGTCTAATTTGCATGCATAAAAAGCCTGCTTGGATTGACTGAGTTAGAGAAGCAGTCCAAGCAGCCTGGCAGTGATTGGTGCAGGATTGAGTTGGAAAATTTGTTTTGTGGCAATATTCAGACAATTTTCATTTTTAGGGATATACTCGGCGTATAAGATGACCCCCGATTTTCGGTTGACTTTTTTTGTTTCAAAAGTCGTCTTATACGCCGGAAAATTGGGAAGCCAAAGTCAATAATAACTCAATTTTAACAATCTAACTTAAATGGGCCTGTTATACAGTATACTGGTAGGCCAAGGGTCAAAAGGGGGTGGTATAAGACGGAGTCTGGGTTCATTGGTGGAGGGAGGTTGACAGTGGTGGTGGGAATGGCTCTGACTCACTGTATATCTGAAATTTAAAACAAAGGACTTAGTAAATCACAATGGTTTCAATAAAATAAAATGTAAAAATATTGGGGTTAGAGCGATAGTACAGTGAGTGGCACTTGCTTTGCTTGCACAAGGCCGACCCTGGTGCCATCCCTAGCATTACAGGTGATCTCCTGAGCCTCCTGAGATTGATTCCTAAACACAGAGCCAAGAGTAACCCCTGAGAGCTTCCAGGTGTGGCCCCAAACCAAAAATAAAATAATAAAATATATAAGATTTTACTGCCCAGCAATACTCTGTATACAAAAACTAAAATAAGTTAAAAAGCATAATTTAATCAAAAATAATTGTATATGTGAGGTATCTCTATATGTATGCAGAAGTTCTAGTTGGAGAAAGAAAAATAAGTAATAAAAGGAAAGTATTTTGTATATAACTAATTTTCTCTTTAGTGAAGAACAGTACTACAAATATGCCCCCAATGAGTGAAAAAAATTTAAACCATCTCCGAGTACTTGGTATCTGAATGTGCAAACACAATTATTAACACAGGCAAATTGGGATTTGAGACTTCCATAGAAGGCAGATATTACCCGTAAAATAGCAGTTACACATTTTCATTTGGGAATCTAATTTTGGAGGTCTCACACAATTCATTAGAAATACGGGTTTAAGTAATTCCCAATTATTTTCTGATAGCAAATCTCATTAAGTCTGTAAGAAAAATCCTTATTCTAAAATAATTTAATTTCCCAAATTTTACTGGTTTATAAAACACAAGACACGTGATACTGCATATCTGCAGCAAAAAAAAATTATTTCTCCTGATTTCTTGGTTACTGCTTAGCAAGCAAGAAGCAATGCTTGGTGACTATAGTTTGTATTCCAAGTATTTTTTTATCTCACTTAATATATAAATTGACTTACTGTTACATCAATTGTATCACTTGAGGTTATTTCATTCAGAGAAAAATATTGTGGTTGAAATGTATATTAATTTTAAATTAATTGTTAATTAATTCTATATTAATCAATATAATTTTATATTAACTATCTATATTAACCTCAGACTTTCTATTGTTTGGAAAAATGTATGGCTAATATGGTTTTTAGTTTTTAATAGAACACTGGTATGCATTTCATAAACTGATGTGGAACTGTGGAACTATTTACTCAAATACAGGCACCTCTGTAAAGAGAAATAGTCTCAATATTTTGGGAATCAATTCAAATGAATTTGAATAAAATCAGAATAAGATACATAGAAGTGGTGCTTTTTTTTTTTTTCATTTTAATTCTAAGTCCAGAACCAAAACTTAAAACCACTTGCATATTACTAAGGAAAGTATCCTCCATTAACTTAATTGTTGACATTGTAAAGCAAATGTAAATCTAATATGTCACCTAATCATTATATTTTTATCTGAAGGTATCAGAACTACATGTATTTCAATGAAGCTTCTGGACATAAGAATAAATTCTATATTCCACACAAACTGAAGTTAACAGCGTCAAAAAATAACAAACTTTGCAGTCTTTTGAGTAAAGAAACTCTTAGCACTTTAAAACACTATTTAAAGTACTGTAATTAAATCATCTTGAAAGTGCTAAGCAGAAGAACGTGTTCATTATTAGATTAGTAAAAATACCATGTTTGGAGTGTATATCTTTAACACTTCTAAACATTTACAAAATATCTGTTTTTTGTGGGGCCAGAATGATAGTACAGTGGGTAAGGCTTGATTCCAAACACCAATATGGTTCCCCTAATTACCATCAAGAGTGATCCCTTGAGCAAAAACCAGGATTAAGCCCAGAGTACTACAAAGTATGACCCCAAACCAAAATAAATATTTATTAAACAGGTACAATGTAAGATATTTGTGGAAGCCTGATTTCAGCTTGAAAGAAAAAAAAAAAACTTCTTCAATGCCTTTCATTCAATGGGCACAATGTTCTCCAGATCACATTTCCCCTCCAAAGTAGAGCAAAGTGACCTAGAGTATAAGGCATCTGAATGAATATTTAAATACAAGCATAGACTGTGCCTCCCTCGAGAGTCAGTGCCAGCAAGAGTCAGCTGACTGGGATTAATGCATTTCCCAATGGACCCAATGTGTTCCAGGATCTTCTCCACATCTGTACTCAACAGTTACCTTTTCAGTGAGGCCTCAGATGGCCCTGACATTTAAAACAGCAACCCATCTTCCTCTCTGGAATCCAACCCCCTTTTCTGCTATCATCTCCATAGCATTTATATTCATATGCATACTGTAATTGTCCCATTTTCTTATTGTCTGCTATCCCCACAAGAGCATAAGTACTTCAAGGGTGCAACACCTCTGCCTATTTTATCCATTACTGTGTCCCCAGGGGCTGGCACCAAATAGGTGCTCAATAAACAGTTATTACACAAATGACAACAGGCCTCTTCAGGTCCAACATGCAAAACATTACACAGCTTTCTAATGTGCTGAAAGACAAATGCAGAAAAAGATAAATGCAGAAAAATAAAATAATCACACTAAAAGTAGTTCTAGTAAAGTTAGACATTTAAAAAAATAAGCACCTCACTTATGTTCAGTTGAAAAATATTTTTGTATGTAATATATTACTTTGGATTAATCAGATAAAGATGAAAGTCAAGAATTTTGCCAACAGTGCTTCTTGCTAACATTACTCAGTTATGCCTTTCAGCTCAGTATATTGTCTATGAAGGATATCTTGTTAAAACAACTGTTGAAGGCAAGTCGTGTCCTATCATCCACACTCTGTACCCTATGGGAACACAAATGTTCCAAAGTCTATGCTAATATAATCTTGCTGCTCTGTTAAGCTAAGGCAAAAATCCGTTTTTCGTTGCTATAAAAGGTTTTTCATAAAACTACCACATTATCTATATGTCTTCCAGAAATGAAGGAAAACTGCACTAAGGATTATGCTGAGTTTAGGAGGGTAAATAGTGTTAACAAATACCATAAAATAACCTAGTAAATGACTCCAATCTCCATTTATCTATGAACAAGAAGTCTTTACTTTATGTTATGTAACTGGCAGCCTGGTATCAATGGGAAAACAAAATCCCCAGCTCCAGGGCTCCCTGTGGCTGGCCAACACAAGCTCTCTGCTGCTAACAAGGATTTTCTATGCAATACTCTCCAATTCGCCTGTTACTTCCTCCCCTCGGGGTATGAGGTCTTATTTTTGCTTAGTATAAACCATCTGATGGGGGAAAGAAAATTTGTTTTATTTTGGGAAGAGAATGAGGAAAAGGTAGTGATTGAAAGTGCAGACCCGGATTTTGTTTCTTGATGGTATTTCAAGATTGCATAGAAGGAACTATTAAAAATGTAAAAAATATGTATTACTTACAAAACCCATGTGGTTATTTCACTGGTCTCACTGAAGATTAGAGGATTTTAGAGACCAATTCTAATTAGAGAAACAAGCACATAAAGAATTGTGAATGAATTAAAAAGCAAGTTTAATATAGCTGAATCTTTGCAAAGGCAGTTTATTAAAAGATTTACTAAATTGAAATGTTATTAACATTTGCTTTATTATTGCCTTACTAAATGCCTTGGTTTTAGTTCTGTTTGTTTTGAGGCCACACTTGGTAGTGCTCAGGACTTATTACAGGCTCTTTACTGATGGATTGCTTCTGAGGGGCAGACAATATGAGATGTAGGAGATAGTACTCAGGTCAGCTACGTGTAAGGCAAGTACTTTGCAACTTTTATTATCTTTCCAGCTCTATTCCTAAATATTTTAAAGAAGTACAATGAACTATTGTCATTACATTTTCCCTTGTTCTAGCACCAGTATCTGATACATAGCATAAAGGTTGCAGTTTTCTGTTTCTGTAGATTAGTGGGGATATAATAAAATGCAAAACAGCATATTGTTCTCATGGCAAACTGTATGTTTAAGGCCCTGCATTCAGTATGCAACATCACAAAAAAATATGCAGCAAGCCCAATAATAAAGAAATGTTTTATTATGGTGATGCAGGTTTCATAAGCAAAAGAAAGAATATAGAGTATAAGTGTGAAAAATACCTTAGAAATGCAGGACACGAAGACCTTTAAATATATAAAATATTATTTTATTTATGTCTTTTTGGAGGATTAAGGTCACACTCTGAGATGCTCAGGGTTACTCCTGGATCTGTGCTCAGAAATGGCTCCCGGCAGGCATGATGAACCATATGGGATACTGGGGATTGAACCCGGGTAGGTCCTGGGTCGGTCACATGGAAGGAAAACACCATACTACTGTGCTTTCACTCCAGCCCCTAAAAATATTTTTTAAAAATAACAGAAAAGGTTTCTACACCAAAAAATTAAAACAATTTAAATTATTATCAGCAAAGATAGTTTATATACTGCTTATAATAAAGCCAAATTCTCATTTCAGGATACTCAGACCATTGTTTTTTAAAGACAACAAAAATGAAGAAAATGTAAAGAACTCTGTGAATATCCCAGTAATACTGATATTTTTTTTAAAAAATCAATCATATGTAATAAATGTAATAGAAAATAAGAACACAAAGTGGTCAAATAATTAACAGAATTTCTACCAAAGCCAGTGAACAAAATCTATCTAACTTATACATTAGTAACTGTGTTAGCTTGGGTAACTGAGTTAGTCCTGGCTAAAGAGGTTGCTCTTTCAAATCAGATCTAAAAATGAAGATTATTTATACAACAATCATATCAAGAAAAGTCTGTATTTTGGAAACAGAGCAGTGTGCAAGTAGTAGGGCGTTTGCCTTGCATGCACTGACTTAGGATGGTCTGCGGTTCGATCCCCCGGCATCCCATATGGTCCCCCAAGCCAGGAGCAATTTCTGAGTAACCCCTGAGCATCACTGGGTGTGGCCAAAAACCAAAATAAAGAAAAGAATAAAAAGAAGGGTCTGTATTGAGGCAGAAATAAAATGTAACTTTTTTGATTACAAATGCTAAGAACAGTCTGATAAATAGGATCTGTTCCTTTCTTTTCTGTCACTTATACGAGAGTAAGAATCAACTGAAGGGTGTGAATCTTGACGTTCACAATCAACAGATAAGAAAAATGTTATGGAAAATATCCCCTCAATATGGAGACTGTCAACAAATCACTGGTAATCATACAGGTTGGCTCTGCCATCAGTGAGCATGTCCCAGATTGTTCTCAGACAGTGATCTATCTTTAAGAAAGAACATCTCATGATACCCCTTCATTAGCAATAGTGCAAACTACAGTATCAAAAAAGAAAAGGCGGGGAGTAAAATGCCTGCCCCAGATGCAGGCAGGGGGGAGGGTGGGAGAGGGTGGGAGGGAAACTAGGGATTTTGGTGGCAGGAATTTATATTTATTCTTAAAAAACTAAAAGGCACAAAAACTTTCACTCTTGTGAGATGAATGCCTATCTTAAACAAACAAACAAACAATGAGAAATCAAATGAAAAATGTAACCAATAAGAAAATTCAGATGTCTTGGGGCCGGAGAGATAGCATGGAGGTAAGGCGTTTGCCTTTCATGCAGAAGGTCATTGGTTCAAATCCCGTAGTCCCATATGGTCCCCCATGCCTGCCAGGAGCAATTTCTGAGCATGGAGCCAGGAATAACCCCTGAGCACTGCTGGGTGTGACCCAAAAACCACAAAAAAATAATTCATATGTCTTTTATATATTAGTATTAAATAATAATTTTACAATAATTTAATTCCTAACAAAAAATACATAAAAAAAGAACGTCTCATGGTTTCCATCAGCTTCAACATGTAGGTGTTATTTACCACCTGAATTCACATTAACCATTTACCAACAAAGTAGAGAGTTGGAAGTCATATATTTGCTGATCATTAGTTAATATTATTTTTGTTTTTTTTTTTTGTTTTTGGGCCACACCCAGTGATGTTCAGGGGTTACTCCTCTCTATGCTCTCAGAAATCGCTCCTGGCTTGGGGGGACCATATAGGATGCTAAAGATTCAACCCAGATCCATCCTGGGTCAGCAGCATGCAAGGCAAATACCCTACCACTGTGCAATGCTCCAGCCTCATTAATTAATATTATTAATGCATATTATATGATGGTAACATGAATTTATTAAATAGTAAAACATAATAAAAGTTTCATATTCTTATGGTTCTTTGTTAAATCTTTTTTTTTTTTTTTTGGTTTTTAGGCCACACCTGGTGATGCTCAGGGGTTACTGCTCCTGGCATAGGGGACCATATGGGATGCCTGGGATCAAACTACAGTCCGTCCTAGGCTAGCGCATGCAAGGCAGACGCCTTACAGTTTGCACCACCACTCTGGCCCCAAGAATCATTTTTAATTGTTTCTTCATATCTCGAAAAAAATGTTTACTGCCTCATGAGTTCTCATGGTGCCCCATTGATACATGCATTTGAAAAGTGTTTATGATGGAATCTTACTCAATAAGGTAAAAGTATGACAACTAGTAGTTGTCAGTGCAGGGATAATACTAGTGCATTGATATATAAAGACAGAAATGTCAACCTTGATATATCAGACACAGCAGTGTATGGGACCTAAAATAGTGGTTTTTTAAGGTTTTCTGTCTATACATCACTTTCATGAAGTGATATCACATGATCTCTTCACCCAACACTGAGTTCACATAGTAGCCTTTAAATATTAAAATAGTTGATGTCAGAACAAATAGAACAGTGACATAGCCTCATAATCACAAGAGCTTATCAGTTGTACCATTACTAATACTCACCACACAAACAGAGCTTAGGAAAAAAAAAACACATCTTTCTGTTTATTGAAGTAATATAAAATGCAAGATCCAAATTACTTTTCTTTCTCAAAGTACCATTCATATCATCCTTTTCTTTTTCAACAATGTATAGAAACTCATTTTCTTCTTCTGTTTGTTATGCATAAATTTTACATTCTTACTCTCATTTATTAAGGACTTGTTTATCCTACACTTTCCCCCCAAAAGAATTCTACCTTTCTACAAAGTCATAAAACATCTTATCTCAAATGTGAGGAAAACTGAGATATTTACACCTTTCAAAAAAATCTATGACAAAAGTACACATTCCATTTTCCTCATTTTAATTTCCTACTACGATAAATGCATGTATGCTCATTTGGTAACTGAACTCAGTGCCTCCTTCACACAGCAAGGAAAGTGCTCTAGAGATAAGTCACATCCCCAGCTCTAAAGCATTTATCTTTAAAGCCTGTAATAAACAAAATAAAACCATCAAAGTATCTACATACTTCACATCTCTCCAATTGAATAAAAACTCTATACTGTAGGAACTTTGCCCTGTTTCCCACTGAGTACTTAAGATCTAGCATTAGTGGGTATTCAGTAAATATTTAAGTAAATAAATCATCTTAGTTCCTCTGCCAGTCAAAAACTTTCTTGAGAGAGAACTATTTCCTTGACAAATTATTATCTTTTCCTGAATAGAGACAGTTAACTTCCAGACTACCACATCCTCCTGGATAAACTGCATTTTCCACAAATGAAACATTACTAAGTTATCTAGTAACTAAAATAAAATATCAAAGCTAACAATGATATCACCATTGGTTAAATAATCCTTATCTAACTCATTCTACTTTCTATTAAAGAATAAAAAATAGGCCAGAGAGAGAGAGAGAGAGAGAGAGAGAGAGAGAGAGAGAGAGAGAGAGCTCAAAAGGTTGAGCTCTTGCTCTGCATGTAGGAGATACAGGTTTGATCCCTGGCACCATCAGAGCACAGAATCATGAATGTAATTCCAAAATAACAACCAAAAACAACAACAAAATGTACATACAATGCAGCAGGCAATTATCTTGCACACAGTCAACATGGGTTTAATCCCTAGCACCACAAACAGTGCCCTATACAAGAAATAATCCCTGAGTGCAGAGTTAGGAGTAAGTCTTGAGCACCTCTGAATGTGGCTTCCCCCAAAACAAAATAAAACAAAAGTGGGGTATAAATATAAAAATATTAAAGTTGTGAAAATTTTAGAAAATTAAAATAACTAGGGCCAGAGCAATAGCACAGTGGTAGGGCATTTGCATTGCATGGGACTGACCCAGGATGGACCTCAGTTTGATCCCCCAACATTCCATGTGGTCCCCCAAAGCTAGGTGCAATTTTGGAGGCACAGCCAGGAGTAACCCCTTAGCATCACTGGGTGTGGCCCTCCCAAAAATTAAGATATATAATTTTTATTTTATTTCACTTTTTTAAAAAAAAATTCTTTTGTAAGGGTGCCAGGCACAGAACTCAACACACAACACATAGGCATGGACTGTTAAGCTGAATCTTAAAAATCTTTTCTTAAATTTTTTATTTACTTAAAAAACATGATTTCAAAGATATAGTTAATTTTTTTATAGTTGATTTTTAACCATTTAATAGTTCAACACCAATAATACTACCAGTGTCAATTCCCATCATTGGTGTTCCCACACTCCAATCCCTCCCACCGCCTGCTGCCTTGACAGGCACTTTACAAAGTGTGGTGTTGCAATTTAGATCTCATTTTTTAAGTGTTGTTTAGTCTGTACTTTAAATTTATAGTTACATCACTCTCCCACATCTCCAATATAATGGAAGTCCTGGCCCCTGTTCCCCCTTACTTCCCTTTCTCACCTTCTTCCTTCCCATCTTGATTTCTTTCATTCTCCTTTGTTCTCCATAAATTCTGGGATTCAACGATGACCTAGGCCTTCCCAATCACAACACTGCATTTCCTCACTCAGTTATTCTATAAACCACAGATATGCATGTCTTTCTTTTAGCTTACTTCACTTAACATATCTTCCAGTTCAAACCAGGTTGTGGCAAATTGCATGATTATATGATTACTTGCAGTTACATAGTATTCCAATGTGTGTATGTATTTATATATACACACATATATAACAAGCATATATATATATGTATATGTATACACCACATCTTCATAATCCATTTATCTGTGTTTTGACACCTAGGTTGATTCCTTATCTTATCCTTATCCTTATCTAGCTACTGCATTAAATGAAGAAATAAATAATGGTTTGTCTATGTCTTTTGTTTTTCTTTTTTTTTTTTTTTTTGGTTTTTGGGCCACACCCGTTTGACGCTCAGGGGTTACTCCTGGCTATGTGCTCAGAAATCGCCCCTGGCTTGGGGGGACCATATGGGACGCCGGGGGATCGAACCGCGGTCCTTCCTTGGCTAGCGCTTGCAAGGCAGACACCTTACCTCCAGCGCCACCTACCCGGCCCCGTCTATGTCTTTTGTATTAATTTTTTAAGAGCTAGGTGTAGAAATCCAAAGGTAGAATTTCTGGGTCATATGGCAGCACAATTCCAAGTTTACTTAGGACTCTCCAAACTATTTTTACAGGGGTTAAACCAAACAAATTTCCCACCAGCAAAGGATGGAATTTCCTTTTCACCACATCCCTAATAGCTCAAATTGTTCCTACTATTTTTAATATGTAACATTCTCACTTAAAATCTTTTTTTCTGTGAACTAAAATACCACTTTAAGAGTCACAAGTAAGTCTACACATAACACTGTGTGACAAATTTCCTTTTCCATAAAACTAGACTAAGTTTTACTCTCACTTCAACTCAAACGTGAAGTAGACAGGTAGATGGGAGTTGAGGATAGGGGGCCCTGGCAATAGAGTTTTCAATAATAAATCCTAGATGGAATTTAAATTAGTAACTCTGTAGCTAGCCCTAAATTAACTAAAATGCACTATATATAGCCTTACCTACTTTACTGATATGGGAACTGAAGCCAGAGAAGACTTGACCTGGTGTAAGGCCAGTCCAAAGAAGGCTACCCCTTCTTCCTGGGAGAAGCACGGCAGAAACAAAGGATACTGTATTTGCCAGCATATAAAACGACTGGGCGTATAAGACAACCCCCTAATTTTGCAGTTAAAACATAGGTTTAGGCCTATATTCGCTGTATCAGACAGAACGTTCCTGTGCTGCAACTGTATGTACCACAATGAACCAATCACAACAAGCAAAGGTTCAAAGGTTATACTGTAATAAACTTCTTCTCTGACTCTGGCCAATCTGAGCAGGCTTTTTACAGTGTAGATTCGGTACAGAACATTGTCAATTTGCATGCATAAAAAGCCTGCTTGGATTGGCTGAGTTAGAGAGGCGGTCCGAGCAGCCTTGCAGTGATTGGTGCAGGATTGAGTTGGAAAATTCGTTTTGTGGCAATATTCAGACAATTTTCATTTAGCGGCATATTGAAACATTTTTCTGGATATACTCTGCGTATAAAATGACCCCCGATTTTCGGTTGACTTTTTTTGTTTCAAAAGTCGTGTTATACACCGGAAAATATGGTATGTTAAGGGCATGGCAGTGGACACCAAATATTGCAGACTACTCCTTGGCAATATAACAAAAAATATTTCTGATGTCTACATAAATCCCCACATTGGTACATTTTGGGGAAAAAAACTTTTAAAGCTAATTCTGCAAAGGAAAGCAGGGTGTTTCCCTATTCTTCAATCTGAGATGTGAACTCCATCTCTACCTTCTATAGTCTTATTATTCTTGCTGGAATGTTTTACTCCTTTCCCCATCCAGATAATCTCTAAATGAAACTGTTTTACTTCATTATTCATCTCCTCAAATTTTTTTTTTCTGTGAGGCAAGGTGACATTCCTACAGAATCTGAATACAGTTTAGGACTGAATTTGCCTGTACTGCAAAGAGTAACTCACCCCCGCCTATGTCCTATGGCTCCCAGGAAATTGGATGGCAGGGATCATTTCCCATACCAAGCAGAACAAGTGGAACTCAGGTGCAGTTTGACAAGTGCCTTCATCAGGTGGTGACACATAATGTCTGTCCTGTGCAGGTGCTCCCAGCAGACTCATCTATCCTAACTTGTCCAGGCACCTCCTGGTTGACCAGAGGGAAAGATGGAAGCAGTGGCACTGGTGAAGGGGTGTTCTTTTTATGACTAAAATCCAACTATAAACATGTTTATAATCATGGTGTTTAAATAAAGATATTATTTAAAAACATATATAATAAAGAATTATATGATGTCTGAAAGCATCATTATTTTTATTATTAAACTACTAGGTTATTTTGTTTCGTTGTTTTTATTGTTTTTGTTTTTTTTTTCAAATTACACCCAGCAGTGATCAGGGGTTACTACTGGCTCTCAGCTCAGAAATTGCTTCTAGAAGGCTCGGAGGACTATATGGAATGCCGGGAAACAAACTGTGGTATGTCCTGGGTCAGCTGTGTGCAAGGCTATCTCTCTGGCCCCAGACCACTAGGTTATTTTGAAAACAACAACAACAACAACAACAACAAAACTCTCATTTAACTTCTCCCCACTACACATAGAGAGTGAGTGTCAGCAAAGGACCTGCTAGACCCTGGGTGTAACACACCACACAGCTATTCTCATCCCATCCAGCCCCCCATGCTCCCTGCTAGCTGAGGCTAAACAAATTTTATTTCAAATACATTCTAGTTTGGGGTACATTCAGCACAGGCTCACTAAGGCTCGAACCATAGTCAATCTTGGGTTCCCAAGGGGTTGGGGGGTAGAAAGAAGTAAGCCTATTAGAATCTATGCTGTTCTTTAATGAATAGCCTCAGAGATAAAGTTCAATGTTTTGTTTTAGTGAGAAAAAGTTTCCTATTAAAACTTATTTAGTGAGATGAGAGGAAAGAAAGAGAGAAGTATATTCAATAGAAAACAAAGGGTTCTCCAGAGAGGAAATTTCAAGCAAAAATAAATAAATAAATAAATAAATAAATAAATAAACACAAACAAGTAATAATCATGTACAAAGGAGTAAATGGGCTTATAAAACAACCCTTCCTTTTTTTTTTTTTTTTTGGTTTCGGGGCCACACCCATCGACACTCATGGGTTACTCCTGACTATGCACTAAGAAATTGCTCCTGACTTGGGGGACCATATGGGATGCCTGGGGATAGAATCGCAGTCCATCCTAGGGTAGGGCAGGCAAGGCACATTCCTTACCACTTGTGCCACTGCTCCAGCCCCTCCTTTTTTTTATTCATTTATATATATATATATATAAAATATTTAAGCACCATGATTAGAAGCATGACTGTAATTGGTTTTTAGTCATAAACAGAATACCCCCCTTCACCAGTGCAACATGCCCACTACCAGTGCACCCCCTTTTGGAGGGGGCCATACCCAGCAATGCTCAGGGCTTACTCTACAGCTATGTTTGAGATTTACTCTAGGCTGAGCTCAGAGAATCATATGGGATGCTGGGAACTTAACATGGGTAGGTCATGAGTAAGGCAAGTGCCCAACCTGCAATGCAATCACCCAAGCCCTCATAGTTAAAATTTTAATTTGTGTGTTTTTTATGCATGACATGTTTGTCTGAATTTTAAACTATAATAGTAACTTTTAACACACTGCTTTGTGAAAATACTTTTTTCTAATTTGAACTATTTTCCAAATAAACATTTCAAGTGTTTCTCCTTCCCAAAAGAGGTGGGAGAAAATGTGGGTCCCATCAATTATTCCATTACCTAGTACCATTATCATTAGAAGGTAATAATACTCATGTTTTTCACTGCTTTTAAGCAAAATTGTAATATTTTTTAAAAGAAATTCTTTTAAATTGCAGAATTTCTTCCCCTGAAATGCATTGGAGCCATTGAAATTACAGTTATAGTGAGTATATGTATAAATTATATACATACACTGACTCAGTTGATTTACAGAATAACTTTATTTTTCATTTATTTTTGTTTTAGTTCTTTTGTTTTGTGCTATACCTGGCAGCACTCAGGGGTACTTCTCACTTTGCACTCAGAAATCACTCCTAGCAGGCTCAGGGGACCTTATAGGATGCCAGAGATAGAATCAGGGGCAGCTATCTACAAGGCATAAATGCACTAACTGCTGTGCTATTGCTCTGGCCCCCATACTTTTCAGTTATTATTATTTTGTCTAAGTTATATGAACTTAATACTTAAGTATCATAAAATTAAGACTCCATCAATATTCGTTATATAAGCTTTGACACCTCTGTGGTTTGTAAATGTTAAAGAGCAAGTGACAATGGCATTAATCCATCTAAGCAATTTTAAAATATTGTAATTATATATTTAAAATGTCATAAAATGCCTCCTTTAAGTAAAACACTAGAGTAAAGGTAAAGAAATACATTTGCATTGCCATTATTAGTTACTTTAATAATCTTAATTATTGCATTTAGTTTTCTGATTATTATTTTTATAGCTCAACTGATTAGGACAAAACAAAAGAATTACTCTAAAATGTTATCCTTATGAAAACATTTTAGAACTGAATATAGTCACCAAACTGAATCTCTATTGAATATTCAAGAACAACCTAATCATGGCTTATCATTTTTTATTATTGTTTGTTTGGTTTTGCTTTTTTTTTTTATAGGACCAATATGAGAAAGAGCTTTCTCTATTGGAAAACAAATCAGCTGCTTGGAAGATGGTAGATTCATGCCCCCCAAACAAAATATCTTGCCTTGATGGTCACAAGAAGTGGCTTTTACAAGGAAAGAAGAGAAAGAAAAGATATACAATAAAAGGTGTTCAATAAAAGGTGTACAATAAAATCCCCTTAGGCTGGTCCCCTTGAAGCACACTCCATATTATCTACAACTTATACAGAGAAAGGTTAGGCTTTAGGGGAATGTAGGTGAGTAAACTAAGAATAAAATGTCCTTATCTCTAGGCTTCAGCTGGTCTGGAAATGTTTTGTCAGAGCAGAAATTTGTTCTTTCTTTATATCCCACATATGAGAGATATAAAGTTCTGTTCCTCAAGTTTCAATGTCGGAGCAAAATCTACTTATTTTTTCCTCTATGTACCTTATAAATTCAGGTCTGATATTGAGTTATTTAATCCATTTTTAATTTAATTTACTGGAATCATTATGATTTACAAAGTCCTTCATAGCTGGGTTTCAGATATACAATGAATCAGGCCAATCTTGCCACTAGTGTCAACCTTCCTCCACCAATGATCCCAGAGTGATTCCTTTATCACCGTCCTATACCTCGCTGCCCTCTGGCCTGCTAGTATAACAGGTCCATTTTAAGTTTAAATTGCTACAATTTGGGTCTCTTGATTCTATTATTGTTGACTTTTGCTCAGATATTTAGTTCTGTTATTTTTTTTATCTCCACCAATGCAAATGAGACCACTTGGCCCTGGCCCCATCCATGTTTTATTTCCCCCTTGTTAATTTTATAGAAACATTGGTAAAACAAAATAACTTGTGTCCCAAGGTTCTATAAAAAAGGCAGAAGTCCCTAACTAAAATATAAAAAAGGGGGTGGCAGTTTTGTGTATAGGTATTGCAGAAGTTGAGGAAAATAGAAAGAAAAAGCCTTTGGCCTAAAAAACAGGAAGACCCTACCCATGGCATCCTGTCATAAAATTAACTACAGGCTCTATGCACACTATGTTGTCTGATCCCAAAGTCTTTGTGGACCCAGGAAAAGTTTTTCTCAATCATGGTTGTCACAGTCAGGCTTGAGTAATTAGGGATCTTGGTTCTTATAAAGATTCTAATGTGAAATCAGGGTGTTACAGAAAGTCTTCTTATTTTATCCCCCACTCAGATTATTGCAAAGGATTTATGGGGGCTACATATATTTCCTTTGTATATGTCTTTACATATATTTCCTTAATAAGTCTAATTCTTATTGTCTATTTCTTATGTAGATGTAGTTTTCCCCACTCCTTTTTTTGCATTTGTTGGAAATTCTAGAAAGATAAGTTTCTTTTGGATTCTGAGTTCATGTTATAACCACGTTATAGGGATTCCTAAACCTCATTTGCACCAGTGTTATCATGTAGCATTGTTCCTTTTTTGCGCATTAAAATGGGCAAATCTTAGGTATAAAAAGTTCTTTTCTAGTAGGAATATGAACTCCCAAATTTTTATTGCAGGGGAGTCTTTCACCCTGAACATTTGTCATAGTGACTTGGCTTAGGCTTCAGTCAATTGGACATCAGTCACTTGCCTCAAAACCTTGGATTCCGGGGCCGGCGAGGTGGCGCTAGAGGTAAGGTGTCTGCCTTGCAAGTGCTAGCCAAGGAAGGACCGCGGTTCTATCCCTTAGACAGGAGTAACCCCTGAGCATCAAATGGGTGTGTGGCCCGAAAAAAAAAAAACACAACAACAACAACAAAACTTGGATCCCATCTTTGGAACCAGCACAGTTTTCTGCACCAGCACCAAGAATCAAACTTCTACCACAACAGGCCCTAATGCAGCCCTGACACATACTTGATCCATGGTGGATTCATTTGATACCCTGATGACATTCAAACAGCAAAAACTTGCTTTCAGGATAGGTTTCTCTGCCTTCAGGTCCAATGGTGAGGTTAATACATTTTGATCTGGCTTTTGGGCATGATGTTAGAAAGAGGTCTGAGTTAATTTTTCTGCATTTGGCCAATAAGTTTTCTCAACAACACCTTTGAAGAGACCCTCCCTTTTCTACTTCATTTTTTTCTTTGTCACAGATTAACAGACACTATCAAAATGGCAACACTGTCTCTGTTTTTTCTATTCTATTCCAGTGATCTGAGAGTCTGTTCTTATTTCAGTATTACAGCTTTAATTACTACTACTTTATACTACTGTTTGAAATTGGAGAAGGTGATGCCTCCTATCTTTTTCTTCCTAAGGATAATGCTTTAGCTATTGGGACTGGGGGTGTTTTTATTGTTTCATATTAATTTCAGTAATATTTGATTTATTTCTTTGAAAATGTCACAGGTATCCTTAGAGTAACTGCACTGAATCTGTATAATGTTTTGGTGAGAGTTGCCATTTTGATAGTGTAAATTCTTCCAATCCATTAGTAGGGGTTGTATTCCCATTCCTTGTGTTCCCTTTTATTTCTTTAAGTAGTATTTCGTAGTTTTCTTTATACAGGTCTAATATCAAATTTCCAATAGAAAAGAAAAGCAGAACTGATCTTCAGTAGGAAGCTTGCCAGTTTAATAAGAGAAGATGTGGATGAGTTAGGAAGGGAACAGTAGGATACTGGGGAAAGGAAAAGTGTCTATCACAGAGGCATGCTGAGAGGTGGAGGGAAGTAAACACTGATAAAGGGATTGGTGTTGGAACAATGTACACTTGAAACTTAATATGTATCTTTGTAATTTTGTTATTCATGGTGTTTCAATAAAAATAATAAAAAGAAAGTTATCTTTTTCTATTAAGTCCCATTTACACTTTTATACCAAGTTCTATAAATACTAGTTGATGGAATCTCAAAAATACTATACATACTATTTGATGAAAATACTATACAAAATACTATAAATACTATTTGGTGGAATTCTATAAATACTATATGATGGAATCTCAAAATTATTTATTAAGATAATGGTGCTTTTCCAAATGATAATGAATCACTAGTTTACCATAAGGTACAATATTTGTATCAGAATCACTTAACATTAAATCAGCTATGGAACTCCCTTTTGGGGAAATGTGTTCTAGAGGCAATTTATTTATACCTATAGGTGATAGTGACAAAATATAGAAAGTGGAAGAAAATTGAAATTTTGAGCATACACTAACAGAGCCAAAAATTAACTTTGACTATGTCCTATAAAAAGTCATATTATTAAAAGATTGCAAGACTAGACTAGAAGGTTAAGAGCTTAATATATGCTCTTGTGTATTAATATATACATATTAAAGAAATATTTTTGAGAGTGTTCATGTTTCATTATCTTAAATATCTTTAATTCCTCTTCTGCTAAATAAATCCAACACTGCACACAACAGGATAGGTATAGAAAGACAAGACCGGTATAGAACAAAGCCTGCAACCTTGGTTTTTCAACTGGCACCTAGATGTTCTGGTTCCTATGTCATGTGTTATGATCATGAGTGATGGGGCTATTCTGATTGCAAACTACTCTCAAATAATAATCCCCAAAGCTAATCAAAAGGGCTCCCCTGTTCAATGTTTACCTGTTACTCATTGACAGCTATTGTCTGCACAGACAGGTAGAATATATATATATATAGTGAGATAAATAAAGCCAAGCTCAAACAGGACCTGAAAGGTTCGCTAAAGTATCAGGCACAATGGAAGCAGAATAAGCCATTCTTCAAACCTCCTCTAACATTGAGGTCTGCCTATATTCCACAATAGCACTGTGCTGATCTGTTTGGGATTTGGGAGCAAACTTTGCAAGCTGATGATATGAGGGATGAAAGGAAGAACCATCGCATGAGGAAAGAATAAAGAAAGAAAGAAGATATTAGGTATCAAAATATAAACATGGAGGGGGAAAATAGTAATTTCCTGTATTTGGGTCAAAAAATAATATTCCCTTCTTGATGTGATCTCCTTGCTTTTATGTCTCAGGAAAGTCATATCTATTCTGAAAATTATTTTTCTCATTTTAATACATATTTCACATTTTAAGCTAAAAATAGAATAAGAAAACATTGATCTTTTTGTGTTAGGTATTTAAAATGCTGGTTTCTATCCATCAATCAAATGTACCTGGCAGAGAGGCTGACCAGACTCCATGTCCTCCTGTAAAAGGAGGCAGCTAATCAGCAAGATCACAGGACAATGTGCTCATGTTATTTTTTAGACACCAGCTAGAGAGCAAGGTTTACCATAAGAACTTAAATTTATTATCAGTGCAGACTGGCAGATTCTGGAAAAGTGTGTTTCAAGGGAGAAAGTCACTTCAAATTTTAATCTACAAAATAAGCTAACCCTATTGGGGCATTTCTATATACTAGGTACTATTCTCAGTACCTGGCATGTGTTATTTAATTAAACTACCTTAAGAGTGTTTAAATCATCATTGCTCAAGTGATAAAAATGATTGACTGAGAGATCATGTTAATTGTACAAGTTCACCCGCTGAGTATATTAGAAAAATGGGAAATTAGAGATGAAATAATCCCATCTTCTTCACAGCTTTTCATGCACCCCTCCACACTAGTTTCTACCTGCATTTAGAACTAGTAAAGAACTGAAATATGGGCATTTAATATCTTTAAAAGGTTTCAAGACAAGATAAATGTACAACTTTGTGAAACTACTAATATGCAAATACATACATGTTTATCCTCAACTTTTATAAATTCATGCTATGCCTTTCCTTTCAGTTTATAACTTCTGGAAGGGTATTTTCTTGGATATAAATGACTGAGTGTCATCAAGCACATGAAAGAATGAATGCTCTATCCATATTCCACCTGAAATTCAATGTTAGGCACCCTCTCTTTCATATCACCTCTACATCCAATTCTTAAAAACAAAACACACACACACACACAAACTGTTTTCCTTCAGAAAACAAATTTCAAGCTCTTAACTTCTCTGTTTTTACACTTACTATGTGTGAAGATCCAGCTTGATTAATAATTCCTTGACCTCCTACACTTCCATACTTACCACATAAAAGCACATATTCAAGTCCAACAGTTAGGTTGATTCTAGAAAGTTAAATTCTATCATTCCTCATGTCATACCTGCCCCATGCTGCTTATCAAGCAAGCAGAAAAGCAAATGAGTCTTTTTTGCTGAGAATATGTCAGCTATTTGACCTTTTCTGCTACTTTCTACCCTGATCAATCATTCTCCAACAGATTAACTCCTTCTCATGGCCCATAAACACATCAAAACTGCTTGAGTATTCCAGCCTATATAGTTACTGGTGTTTTGCCTATAGTTCCACCGGGCTATCAGGCTGCAGAACTCCTGGTTTCATAGATCTCTTTTTATAGATCTTTTTAAGTGCCCCAGTGTTTGAAACCATAACCAACCCATCCTTACTCTAGCAATCCAAAATACCTTCTTAGCATCCATATTTTCATTCCATAGTATTTACTGCCACCTAACAATTCACACAGCTAACCACATTAATTTAATCTGTCCATAGAGCAGCCAGTCAGCTTCATCCAGCAGTAGCACCCTCTTTTTGTATGCTATGTGTTGGTGCAGGATGGTTCTATCTCTCAGAAAAATATCCATTCTCTACTCAGGGATAATTAATTGAAATCCTTCTTCACCCAAAAATTTAGGTAGAAACTAAAGTATTAACTATAAGGAGGGAGAAATTAAAAGGTAGAATTTATAGAGGTAGAAATTAAGATATTAACTATAAAGTAGGTAATGTCCTTTTATCATCAGCCATTAAAAACCATACTCAGTGTCCTATGCATATTTATTGTATACTCTTTACTCTGAGGACAATTAGTTCTTCCCATTCAAACTTATTTGTTCTCTCAGTGGAATTATCACTAGATTATTTGAAAAGTCCTCCTTGTGATTTCAACCTCAACTCTGTTGTGTATAAAAAGCAGGTAGCACAGAAGAATAAATGCGGAAATGGAAACAGAGCTTCAATTTCGAGAGTTAAAACTTCTGGGTCCTCAGAAGGATCAACTTAGCATCATAATGAAAAGCTAAGCATCAATGTGTATTTCTGTTTCATGGCAGAATAAATGCAGCTTATTAATTTTCTGTATCTCAAAGCCTCACATTGTGAGGACACTCTGTACCACAACAAACATCTGTCCTGCAAATTTCTTCTGAACACATACAGTAACAATATCTGTGGCACACATAAACTCAACTTGTCACTAGATCCTTATAAAAATTAACTAGTTTTCCTTTCTCTGATTTCAGAAATACCGTGATAAAATCTTTTTTTTCTTTAATTTCTACCATTCTAATATAAATTGTTATCAGGAGCTCTGTGTGCAAGCAGCATTTAGGAAAGGGGGTAAATGATCTTGCTACCAGATTAAGTTATTGATCTTCAATTTTAGAAGAGCTCTTGCTCTTAATCCCAACTGGATCTGTCCAGACCTTTTGAAAACATATCATCATGAATACCACAACTTTCTCTGATATTCAAATTGCAGGATACTTGATAAATTTCTCCAGTGAAATCAAGGATGCCATTCCTAAATATCTCCTTGAAAGACATCAGTCAGACCAGCCCTGGGCAAGCACTTTGCTGTCCTAAATGAGCAAAACCCTCCCTGAAAGACCATAGATATGTCTCTACAGGAAATCTAGCTGATGTCTACAGCTCCTAGGACATGGGACTTCATACTGGACAACACCATTCTAGCTTTATTTAATCATTAAATTTATTCTGTTAGATGGTTTTTAAAGCTAAAACAATTGGCTATGATTCATTCAAAGGGCCTCTGAGAGGCTATTTTTAATAATAATTGTTTGTTGGGTAAAGATAAAAAGTGATCAGAACTGCTAGTGAAAAAAATGGGTCCTTCTGTTCATTGATACCTAGTAAGAAAAAGCAAAATGGGCACTTCAAAAAATCTATTATGTAATGCACTTAGTATATAGCTAGAAGTAACTTAGGCTAATGAAAGAAATGGGACATTCAATTTCTTAAGATATAATGGTAACCTATACAATCAAATACATTTCAAGTATTCCAGTCCAAATAATCCTTACAATGACTGGAAGTTTTGTTTTAATCACCAAGATTAAAACACCTTGCATGCTGACCCAATGAACCAAAATCCTTACAGGACCTAATCTACTCTCTACTTTGAAAACATAAAACTACTCAAGTGCAGAATTTAGAAATTTGAATGTTCTTTCTCAAGTCATCTAAACAATGATGGAGCAAACATGGATCATGCAAGAAAGATTTTATCAAGCAGCCAGAAAATTCCATGTAATCACTGATAGTCACCTGATATAAAATGATCTAATCTAAAATAGTCATTACTCTTACTCACCAGCCCCTTCTCACCATTAGCTTCACCTTACAACTTTTTGAACCATTTTCATATTAAATGGACTGTCTTGGTTAAAATAATAATTGAAATGCTAGAGAAAAGCCCATTTCTGCTGAAAATCTTACTATTAACACCACTAGTATACCATTCAACATTGTCAAAAGACCAAAAAATCGGAATTCCCCATGATAAAAATCTAGAAGACATCCAAATTACACCAAAAAAAGATATATACATAAACACATCATGTAAAGAAATCTCTGTAGAACAAGGTGTTTATATTTATGTTAATCACACCATGTCCAAATTTCCATATATAAGTTGCCTTTATACCAATTTTTCTGAAACTTGGTTTCAGAATCCCAGTACAGACAACTTGTGATGCAGTCACAAGTCAGAAGAAAACATTTTGATAACTATATGTATCAGTATCAGTGATATTCTGCATGTAACTCTGTACATTCAGAGATAACACTGCAAGGAAAGACGCCAAGTGTTAAGGACACTATCGATGATGCTACAAGAATAAATTGCATTGTTTGTGGTTTATTCTTTATGCTCAATTGTATTTTCTAAGTGTTACAGAGAAATATTACATACCCATGCAGAAAAGAGCTATTCCCAGGGAAAACAATAAAACAAACCGAGGAGAAAACAGTAAAGAAACCTAACCACCAATCCAGAATATCAAGACTGAACCTAGTGAAGTCGGTTTATTCAGGACACATTGACCATGAACCACATTGCTCACTGTAAGTGCCAAAGGAATACAAGCTCAGATCACTTACTCATAGAAAGCAGGGAATTTCTTGATCAACAAGTATAAGGAAATGAAAATACTAAGTAGAACAAATTTAGAAAGCTCTCCTCATTCCTTTGTTGTTCCTAAGATTATTCAGGTATATGTTAATTATACATCTAATCTTTAAAAGCAGTTAAAGCTGGTGCATTTTTTTGGTTGTGAACTCTATGTGTTTTAACAGGTCATAATACATTTTGTTACAAACATTTCTATAATATTTTATGTACTTTTTTTGAGAAAGAAACCTTAGGAAAAAAGAATTAAAAAATAATTAAAATTTCTAGCATAAGAAATTCACTATAATCTTTAAATTCATAATTATAACCTTTAATGGAATTATTCTTTTCTACAAAAATTGATACACTGATACATTTATATTATATGGAACATAGTACTAAATAGAAACTGTAACACAATTCAGAATATATCACTTAGGAGCTTTAAATCAAAGATATTTATAGTCATAATGGTTTGCTTTTTTACTGGAAATTGTATGTTATAATTTGAATTTTGCTCTAAGCAGTTATACTCTAAGTGAGTGAGTTACAATGTAGAATTTATTTAGTAAATAATAAATAAAATGATTATATATAATATACATTATATAAATAATAAATATAATTATTAGTAAATAATTATAAAATAATTATATTTTTAAAATACAAAATGTTTCTTGGGGCTGGAGCAGTGGTACAAAGCGGTAAGGCATCTGCCTTGCTGGAGCCAAACTAGGACAGACCGTGTTTCGATTCCCCCCCCCTCCCAGTCCCATATGGTCCCCCAAGCCAGGAGCGACTTGTGAGTGCAAAGCCAGGAGTAGCCCCTGAGGTCACCGGGTGTGCCCCTCCAAAAAAAAAAACACAAAATAAAATAGAATAATTATATTTTAAAATATAATTGGCTGTTTCTAACAGCCAATATTTCTAGTAAAAGGTCAGATAGTAAACCCTGGTTATTTTACGGGCTCTGAGATTCCTTTAATCAATTTGGCCATTGTAACACAAAAGCATCTATACAGGATGCATTAACAGAAAAAGTGGCCCTATTCTAATTAAAAAAATTAATTAAAAGGTAGACAAAGTTTTGTTGATCCAAATGTCACCATATTTTGCCTAATTTTGAGTGAGCTACTTCAGCTCCCGAAGGCACTGTTATCTATAAGATAGTGACTACAATCAGATCTTCACCAGAAGTTTATTAAACACATCTTTTTTTGTTTGTTTTTGAGCTACACCCAATGAAGCTCAGGGGTTACTCCTGGCTCTGCACAAAGAAATCATTCCTGGCAGGCTCTGGGGGACATATGGGATGCTGGGGATCGAATCCAGGTCTGTCCTGGGTCTGCCACATGCAAGGCAAATGCCCTACAGCTCTGCTATCTCTCTGGCCCCTGTAAACATCTTTAAAGTCTGTTAAGTGATTAATCAACTATGTATTATCATGAACTGAAGTGATGGTACAGCAAACAGGGTGCTACTTTGCACAAGGCTTAACCTAGATTCAATTCCTGACACTCCACATGGTTCCCTAAGCCTGTCAATATGATCCTTGCATGCAGAGCCATGAGTAAGTCCTGAGCAACACCACGTATGACTGCAGAACCAAAACAAAGGCAAAAAAGCCTGCGAGTAATGATCAACTGATCAAATTAAATGTCATTCTCCTCATACATTTTTTTAGTTGTTCTTTTTGTTTGTTTTGGGGCCACACTCAGAAGCACTTGGGGGTTGCTCCTGGCTCTGTGGTTAGAAATTGCTCCTGGCTCAGGGGACCATATGGGATGTCAGGAATCAAACACAGGTCCATCATGGGTAGCCGCATGCAAGGCAAACACTCTACCACTATGCTGCCACTTTGGCCCCCATTCTCCTCATACTTATCTTCAAAACAACTGACTTATTTACCCCATTTTAGTGGTAAGAGAACAGAAGATAAAGACTTAAAGTTAATCATCTGTTCCATATCTATTAGGTAATTTTCATCTTAGGATCAAACTCAGATCTATTGAAGAGCTTTAACTATAAATATCAGTAATTAAATCCTACTGTATGAATTATGTGCACTTATATTTGTCCTAACATAGGTTATTCTGATTCAAAGACTAAGATAACTTTTCTACACGAATATAAAACCTAAGCTTAAAAATTCACAAGGGACACATTTATATACTCAAAACATAAACAAGATGCACTTTTGTGTGAGTATGACTGTGTGTATATTTTATGTGGTATCTAAGATTGAACCCAGAGATGCACACAGCAAGACATATGCTCTAACCAGCTATTATTAAGGTGAGCAGAATTTATTAAAAACAAGTTTGCATATTACTAAGTTTACTATATAATTTTTCAAACCTAGACATAAGCAAAATGCCCTCTGAAATCACCAGTAAATAATTTTGAATACTAAAGTTCAACAACACATCCACCAAAAGTTCACAATAGCTCTAGACTTCTCACCTTGACCTTATCCTTATGTTCAAGTTCTCAGAGCTTCCATCCATAGAAATTTCTACCTCAAAAATTACACTTAAAAATGCAGACAGTAACTTCTCTCATAAAAAAACGCCCAATCCGGTAAAGCCAATTAATATTCTTTCTTTTGAAAACATAATTTCCAACGGCCAGAGTGATAGTGCATGGTATATAGTTGACCTAGGTTCAATCCCTGGCATTCTATATGTTCCCTTAATATGCCAGGAGTAATGTATGAGTATGAGCCAAGAAAAAAACCCAAATAAATTGAAACCCATATTGCATATGCTTGTCCATTTTCTCTCTCTAGTATTTGGCTATCTTCAATGGTAGTAAGAAGAAAGTATAAAATATCTCAAGTTAGGAAAAGTACTGACTTGTAGATAAGCGCTTAACTGAGTTTCCTATTACAGGTTTCCTCCAAAATGTTGATATATGGCAAATAACTCCAAGATAATAAACAACAAGAAATGCCCACCATCCATCCACACAAGGCACATCAAATGAATTTCTAAACAAAAGGAAAAGAAGGTCATGGGCTACTCTCCCAGAATTATTTTCAGGAAAGTTCTTTATACTCTGTATCTTGATAACCCCTCCAGTGGCTGGTTTCCACAAGTTGACAACCCTCCTATGCCTTTGTCTCTTCCTTTCTCATTTCAGTGCTCATCATTCCATGCCAGTCCTCTACTGAAAGATGACATTTGTGGTTCAACACACTAAACATATCCATCATTTAGCCCATATCACTACTTGAAGCTTCACACACACACCCAAATTAAATAACATTTTCAAACATGACTCCTCTGGAAGCCAGACTTTCACAGTGCCACTTTCTAGTTGTGCCTTTCTCCCTGGAGGCACACAAAATCCCAGTGATATATTCACATCTGTCTTCTAGGCTTCTAGAGGGCAGAGGATTTCTTAGTGACCCTGCATAAATTATTTTACTTCAAACAGCACCTGAACCACAGGTACTGATCAACATCCATTTGTTAAATGAGTGAATAAATTAGTTTCTCTTTATGCTAGTTTGGAGTTGGCCCTAAATAACACACTTTCATGCCAACCACATTGCCAAGATGTGCCATCTCAAGTCATTTACACACAAAATCTTCTGGTGTCATGCTAATATTAACTGAGAGAAGCCACCCCAGAAACCATGCTGAGGTCTGAAAGGCATGATGTGGAAATTAGAATTCATTTGGATGTTGAAAGGCTTGAAGCAGTTCTTGCTACAAAGTTCAATGTCTGTTTAACATGCAGATTCTATTAGAGCTCTTTATGAAGTTCACTGTATATTTTGCTTCCCTCAATTCCTTATTTACTGATCACAACCGGCATAAATTATTCTAATGTGGGGGAGAAAGATAGTATAATAGCAATCAATCAATGATGCTAAACAACTGGCCAAAGCACCCAGCTGCTGTTGAAGTTACCTTGACCTTGCCTCCCCTTAGTACAGGTGACATCTATCCCCCAGCAACCTGCCTGACAAGCAATTGCCTTGTCTGCCTAATTGGGGTAACACATGCTAGCAGTATATATTCTGACACAATACAGTCAAAGAAAGATTAGGGAGAACTATCTTTTACTCTTTCTCTTCCCTCATCCCTGGCCCTTCTTCACTCCTTCTCTCCCTTAGTAGGATTATTCCCATCCAAACACAAGTTTCTGTCACCCAATAAGGAAAAGAACTTCTCTTTTCTGGGATTACATTGAGAAAAGGAGTCACACTTTTTGAGCCCAAGTTAATTTCTCCAAGCCCTGTCTTGGTCTGAAATTATTCTACTGGAAAAGACTGATGTTTTTCTTGAAGTATTTCAGTCGGATTTGCTAATTAAAATGCAAGTACCCCTGATTAATGTTGTATTATCAGTTACAACAGCTTATCTACAGCCAGAGTTTCCATGTCAAAATATAATAAAAAGCTAATGGGGACAGGACCAGAGCATAAGACATATAGTCCATTTTCAGGTGGAAAGAATTTCACAGGTGAGCTAAATGGCCCAGGATAGAGAAGACAACAAAATAACCATCCCCCACAATTTTGCCAATGGCCACTTTTCCAGACCATTAGAAACACCTTCTTGGTTAGAGATACAGCAAGACTGGCAACTTGGACTAAACTTTATACTTTGAAACAACAGCTATTGTGTGGTGAGTATTGCATGGCATAAAACATGGTCAATAAATGTCTGCAGTTTGACCTCCAAACTCCTTAGACTCATTTTTAAACATCGATAGAGTTTCTAAAAACAATTTTTTTTCTGGTTTTTGGGCCACACCCGGCGTTGCTCAGGTGTTACTCCTGGCTGTCTGCTCAGAAATAGCTCCTGGCAGGCACGGGGGACCATATGGGACACCGGGATTCAAACCAACCACCTTTGATCCTAGATCGGCTGCTTACAAGGCAAACACCGCTGTGCTATCTCTCCGGGCCCGAGTTTCTGAAAACAATTTACAATGTGTTCTTCAACATATCCGGACACAGTTTAATGATGCCCACCCTCTTGTCATGCCTAATCACCTCCACCTCCACTCCTTTTTAGAATTTACCATAGGGCTAAAATGTAACAGGCACTGAGAATGGTCAGTCCCCCTTTTCTGTTAACTTTTTCCTACCTAGTTATCATTCCTCACAATCAAATCCAATGAACACTGGTGAGTCCCTGGCTATACAGTCAAAGTTCTATGGCATGACCAGAAAAGTTCCTTTTCTAATTTAAAATTATAGTAGAGAATGTCTTTATAGTAGAGAATATATGTCTTTATAGTAGAGAATTATAGTAGAGATGTCTTTTTTATTGTTTTGCTTTGGGTCACACCTGGTGACACTCAGGGGGTATGCACTCACAAATCGCTCCTGGTTTAGGGGACTAGATGGAACATGGAGATTAAACCCACGTCCATCCTGAGTCAGCCACGTGCAAGGCAAATGCCCTATCACTGCGCTATCACTCTGGCCCCCCTTCCCTCTCTTGTTTTACTCTTTTTTTTTTTTTTTTTTTTTTTTGGTTTTTCGGGCCACACCGGTTTGATGCTCAGGGGTTACTCCTGGCTAAGCGATCAGAAATTGCCCCTGGCTTGGGAGGACCATATGGGACGCCGGGGATTGAACCTTGGTCCTTCCTTGGCTAGCGCTTGCAAGGCAGACACCTTACCTCTAGCGCCACCTTGCTGGCCCCTCTTTTTTTTTTAAGGTAATGTCTCACACGAAATGCTCAGGATCCATGGACACTTCCTGGCAGTTCTTACCCAAATACACAAGTGCCAAGGTGCAAGTGCCAGAGGTTGTCATGCTGTACAGGCTCTGCCATGCTGTAGATGACTTAAGAGTGTTGAGGGGAGAATGTGGTTCCTGGGATCAAATCTGGGTCAATAATGCAAGACACATGCTTTCACTTGTACTACTCCTCCTACCATGTTTCTCTCCCTCTCTTTTTCTATTTTTCAAAATATTCATATATTTTTTTACTTTGTTGGTAGGGGAGCATGAATTATTTGAACTCTGAAAGAACTCTGGCATCTCCCAATTAAATTCAACTTTACGAAGGAGTTCGCTAAAATTTAGATACAGAGCAAAGGCTGGTAACTACAAATAAGAAGCAAGTTTAGGAACTAGCGTGAGAATACTCAGCAAAATGATTGATGACAATGACATTTGTGGTGTATTTTACAAAAACAGTGTTTCTGAAAACTCAATATCCCTGCCAAAGACATCTCCAATTAGAATCTCTAGTTCTACTTAAATTTTTTGTTTTTGTTTTTGTTTTTTTTCTGAACCTTCCACGCTGACTGAAAGGGTCTCAAGGACCACTCCCCATGACACTTACTTGGCCAAGAAAATCAATGCTGGGCCCAAAGATGCTCAAGCCCAGCATTTGGGGACCACCAGGGTCACCCAAATGGTGCATGGGTGCAATGAGAACCAAACCAAGCAATGCACAGGAGCCTCTGAGGCTGCATAAGGTGAGGCTGTATTTCACTTAATACAGTGACATTCTTTTGGGGGAAAATACAGAACACACTAAGAAATAGGTGTGACCCCACAAGAAAAATCCAAAAGACAATGGGAAAACTGTACTTCCAACATAGGCATAAGACCTGTAATACACCAACTCTTTACCTGTTCTCTCCCAAATGCAAAGTAGTCTTTTGCACCACATTGGTCCTTTAAAAACTTCGCTAACTCATTTTAATTTTTTTATATTTTTTTAATTAACTTATTTATTTAAATGTTTGCCTTACATATACATTTGTGGGCACATACACTTTTATTTCCTTTTTTTTTTTTTTTTTTTTTTAAATCGTCTTTGGGTATGTGACCTATCTCTGTTACTCACTCTGTCCACCCCAAATACTCCGACATATAATGGAGCACCACTTCCCCCTGCAAAGGCACACTAAATAAAGGGGAAATCTTACATAGTAAAAAAAAAAAAAAAAAGAGCTCTTATCTACTAGAGATAGGAACTCATAGTTGTTTACAATACAGGGTTATCTCCTACCTTGAAAATATGTCATGTGGAATCAACTTAGACCTCAGGTGATTAGATACCATTCAACCAGCCTTGAACCCTGGATCCCAGACATAGAAATGGCACAGCTCCTCACAACAGCTGTAAGAAACAATCTCCATCTGGGACAGCCTTATTACTGCAGGGTCAACAACAAGGGCCAGCTCTAACATGATATCTCGACAATGAGGAAAATGTGAACAACTTGACCTTAGAGCAGTTTAGCCTACCTCACCAGCTAACGACAAGACAAAACCAGAAGACGTGGCACCCTTTGGTAGGTCCAAAAGCCAAGATCGTGATTTACAGATGACTGGATACTAGAACCACGACCAGACTGTATACATCTTGGGACCAATAAAAAAGCCCTAGTCTAGGGTTTGAACTAAGACCTGCACAATAAGCATGATCCCCAGTCCCAAAGGTCCGGCAGAGACAATTGTAACGGAAAGGGGCTTCTGGAAGAACAAAGAAAGACGCTATCCTAGATGCCTTCCTAGGTTCAGCGCAAAGACCAAGATCACCAACCACAGAAGATGGATTAAAATGGCACTGAGGTAACAGAACCTCCAGATTCACAAAGACTGACTTCACCATAAGTCCCACCTCAGGATATGTACAGATACTGGGACTGCTAAACACAGAGCTCTGACGGTATCACACTGGACAGAGCAGAAGCTTTCCACACACCAAAAAAAAAAAAAAAAAAAAAAAAACCACAACCTGGAGAGTAATGATCCTGAGCAAAGACTAGAGCTGATTCCATGACAGTATACTCCAAGGACGGAGAAACCCCATATCTTATAGGGCAAGTGAATTCCTTTTCGAATGACCCCAATATTTACTGTGCCAGGGCAGGAGGGAAAAAAAAATACAAAAAACACAAAACCTTGGTTATGTATATATATATATATATATATATATATATATATATATATCTTACCTTCATTTATTATTGTTATTATTATTTTTATTTACCTAGCTATTTTGGTCGATTCCTCAGTTTGGATGTGATTATTGAAATTGTTGGCCCCAATTATTCTTTTTTTTTTTTTTCTTTCTTTTCTTTCTCTTCCTTTCTTTTCTTTCGTTATGTGCTACGCCATGTTTCTTATTTCAAGACCACGGCGTGTTTTTTGTTTGTTTGTGTTTGTTTTTAGTTTGTTTTGGTTTATTTTTTATCTGTTTTTTTGTGGTGCTTATCGTTATAGCTGGAGTCCTCACTGGATATTTGACACTTCTTTTGGTACTGGTGGAGTGTTTCAACTTCTTTTTCTCCTTCATTTCCCAAATCGATGATGAGAACCTCTAGAAGGATTCTGCCCATTTTCGGGGTATTAAACTCTTACCCCGGTTTATTTATTTTCTCTTTTTCAGGCAAAACCACGCAACTTGAACTAGCTACCCCTGCCCCTACTTAGAGGGGGAAATAAGGGAGGCATCAAGACCAAACTGATGCAAGACTACTAAGTAGTTGGTTAGAGACAGAGGGGACCACATATTCTAGCCGCCCTGGGGGTGAGGGAAGAGGAAATGGGAGGTAAGACAGAAACGGGGGAGTAGGGAGGACAATTTGGGGATGGGAATCCCCCCTGATTTTATGTAAATATGTACCTAAAATATTATTGTCAACAATATGTAAGCCACTATGATCAAAATAAAAATTATATTAAAAAAAAAAAAAAAAAGAAATAGGTGTGACCAAGTGTTCACCTCATATACACTCCAAAAATGACATTTTGTGAATGTACACATCAGTAAAATTACAGAAACCTAAGGAAGTAATATGTATTCTTATTAAGTGAAATGCATACATATTTTCTACTCTCTTCCATTTCTTTTGAAAATTCGATTCGAACCACTAAACCAACTCCAGACACATTCAGAGAATCAAAGATTAAAAAACAGTGCTATAACAGAGTTCACTGAAGAGCCAATTTTATTTGCATTTATCCTTATAGCTTGTAATGGTTATTGATACTCAACAAGGTTAAGTAACTTACTGGAAGCTATACCTGCCATCAGTGATAAAAGAACCCTCAAGGTGAGTGTTAATTCATTACACAAAATCAAAATATTCATGGTTGAAGATGGAAACCAATGTCTTCCAAAACAGTTCCTTCAATAGAAACAAGAAACTTAAAATTGTTTTTAAATAGTCCAATTAGCACTTTCACACTGTAACCTAGGATCACACCTCATTATTTGCTTACAATGACTAGGCAAATCTAAGAGCCCACCATCTTACTATTGTTGATAATATCAACCCTTCAGAGTTTTGATGAAATGCCCAACATTTTTTTTGGTTTTGTTTTTGCGTCACACCCGGCAGCACTCAGGGGTTACTCCTGGCTCTATGCTCAGAAATCGCTCCTGGCAGGCTCAGGGGACCATATGGGATGCCGAGATTTGAACCACTGACCTTCTGCATGCAAGGCAAATGCCTTACCTCCATGCTAGCTCTCTGGACCCCAAATGCTCAACATCTTTATAAACCACTTTTAACCCCCCTCCCCGACAGGGAGGCACAGAAATGTCAAATAATAAATGTTCTCTAGAATATACCTAATCCTACATATAGTGCACATTAAGACAGCTTTCAAAGAAGCACATGCCAAAATTTGAGGTAAAGATAATACTTAGGGAAAAAAACGTCTGAATGCACTGGCTTTTTTCTTCAATGCAAGAGCACCACATGTTTTTTTAGATGTATTATTAAATGTGCACTATAGTTTCAAGACAATAAGATAAGCATCTTCACTAAAATACACAACACCATTAATCATCACAGTGACAGTGCTCCAATTTAACATCTTGGAGATTTCCTTCCCTTCTTCATCATTTATTTGCCAATATTTCCTTGTTATGAATACCCCCCTAGTGACTCTCCTTGGCAGTCACAGCTGTGCTGCTTACTGTGCCTACCTTAACTACAAATAACACCAATTTTGAAAACAACAAACCAGCAAACAGTTAAGGTAAGAAAGGGAGGCCTCACTGCAGATGGATGGATGGACAGAGTTCCTGGCTGTGACTTTGACTTGAGACTTTCAAGTGCAGTACCTCAGGCTTTAAGTGACTTACAAATGAATAACATTTAGCTGTGAGTCTACCGTTAGTCACAAAAGGCTTCTTCAAATGTCCACAAATCACAGCAAGATCACCCCCCAAAATCACAAGAACAGAATCCAGACCAAGAGTCATAATCAATGTATTATGGATACCAAGAATATTTCAAAAAATAATCAAAAATATTTTAGACTCTTACACCCATGCTGAAATAGTGAGCCAATTTTAGTATAATACTATCAAGAAATCCTATCAAGAAACTCAGAGATAAACAGCAAAAGGGAATGGTCCCAATTCTAGCCATATAAGCTCTGTCCATGTCCTATCCATTACAGAATGGTGCTTCCCACATTGCAGGATTTCCCTTCAATTGTGAAACAGAAACAATGAAAGAAACTGTGTTCAAGCCAATTCAGGGAATATATAAAAGCAGATCTCACCAACCTGCATTCAAAACACATGTTTAAGAAAATTGGATTTTTTTTTTAATAATGAAATTCTACTGTAAAAGAAGTTAGGTGTTTGAAGACAAAAACACACTGAACTAAATTTGCAAAGTACATCTGAAATGACTAACGCCTTTGGTGAAAGTGTGTTTACTTCATATAGAGGAATTTAATAACAGATTAAGGCTAATGCTGTTACAGTAAATATTCTACAACTTTTGTTATGTGAAAAGTATAAAAAGACTTAGAGGCTAGCTTTCAATTGGAATGTTTCAAAAAAACTTGCTTCTTAAGCAAAAACAATGCAAGCTATGTATATATATATACAAATATATATATTTAAATATATATACATATGAAAATGCCTTTCCTTTCCAAAGCACAGTACTTCCTTCAGCAACAGTAACATCACTGGTTACCAACAGTGCAGATTCTGTTAAGTAATGGACAAAGCAAATGGCAGCAAAGGCAGAGGACTCAACTTCAATTTAACTGTCCTGTAAGGTACATAGTAATTAACTGCAAAGCTCTGAAATCTTAGCTAGCATGTTAAGTCTGCTACATGACAGTATAATTTGACTTCTTAAAGGATTATGCAAATTACAACTCATCATTCCATTACAGGATTGAAAAAAAGTGACAGCTAATTTATACATAACACACCTTTCAAATCCCTAAGATGCGTAGCACCTGTGCAATGTATTTTGCCGAGATTTTCTTGCATATAAGTACTTGTTTATTGCAATATAAAGAAGCTTACCTAAGAGCTTTAATATAGTCATTTTTTAAAAATTTAGACCACAATTTCAAAAGAATAAACATTTTTTCTGTCTTGATTTCAGAGGCAAATATTTTTGGTTGCTTTTGTTTTGATTGGTTTATGCGTGTGTAATTCCCCACTTTATTAAAGAAATATAAGCTTTCAATACAAGGATATTTTTGAATAACTGGCAATCACAAGCACTGGTGCACGAGCCAGAAGGAAGACTCACAAAGATTTCAACATACTTCTGGTAGGTAGATTCACAGTAGATTCCGTCATATCTGTAGATTTTCCTACATTCTGATTGGTTGGGCAGAGGATGCTGGGCAGTTATTCTGTAGAGGTATCAAAAACAGATAGACATGACTAAAGGATCTCTACAGTCGACCGGAATGCAGGATAACATGTATGTTGAAATTTCATCTATTTTGTTTTATAAGCTTTT